>NW_015658518.1:575392-588723 GCF_001515625.1 Sinocyclocheilus rhinocerous | reverse complement strand
TGTCATTTGTCGGAGATAGTGGAAAGCCGGCTTAAAGCCGACTTGAAACGCCAGTACGATGAGGATAGTTTTCATTTTAGAACATAAACGCACCAGTGTAAATGTAGCCTTACATCTAAGGGGGCTGGGACGCATTCACACTACAGCCTCACGTGTGCGTCACTCTCTGGGTGTGTTCGACTTGATGCGGACCGACTGTGCAGACCGACTATTACAGTACCACGAGAGCTACAGAGAGCAGACTGCTCCGTGCGCTTTCGAATCGCTCTCGCGGATGATCGATCTGCGCCGCGCCTCTAGTCGAACACACCGGCTAGTGCTGCAGGCTTATTGGCTCACTGACGCTGATGAGATTAACCCCTTAGGTATCGAAATTTGGTACCGAACGACGAGACGTTTTTCGATACTCGATGGTATCGAGGCAATTCGGTCGGTGCCTAAAAAATATCGCACTCGATACCCAGCCCTATTCTGCGTGAATGAATGGCACAGATGCACAGTTTCGTTTTTTTCTACACCCTGTTAAAGCGCACGTGATGCTCGCTATGTTTTCAGCCTCTGCTCAATATATGAGTGCATGAGCACATGAACATAATCTCTAGAACTGCTTGTCATATCATATACAAACAGAAACTTAAAGGTCTTCACATCAACCCATCAAAATAAAAGTTTGGTTTAACTTGAAGAAACTGTGACAGAAATATATTACTTAATGTAATGATAGTACTACTAATACTAATAAAATCATTATTAAAACATTATTTTTAAAGGAATATTTACCCGCAAAAAAAATATTTACCAGAAAAATGTAAATACATAAGTTTTTCTGAAAAAAAAAAAAAAAAAAAAAAAAAAAAATTAAAAGAACAAAAAGTTTCAAAATAAAAAAAAAAAAAAAAAAAAAAAAAAAAAATTATAATTATAATTAAAATTTTATGAAAATATTAAAATGGAATCTAGAAAGTAAGTGTAAGTTTCATAATTTCAATGAATTAGATATGCTTTTTGATATATATATTTTTTAAAGTAACCATTAAAAGAGAGTCTAGAAAAATGAAAACTGAATGTTTGAAAAAATGAATTTGGAAAAAAATATAACTGAATTTGGGAAAAAATAAAATTTTATAAGGCGCTAATATCGCTTTTAAGAGTGATGGTTGGGTTAGTCCTTATAGCACATCACTTGTTGTGTTAGTGTATGAGCTATGACAGACATTCATCCCTTGCTGAATTTTCAACACAGCAGTCTTAACAAAAGATCACAAGAGGGCATGACTAAAACACATCACAGACATGAGACCATATGTGAAAGTATAACTGCATGTAAACTGAACATTAACAAAATCTTTCAGCTTTGTCAAAGTCATTCAGTAAGGCAAGCATCACTACTATTGTTTTTTCAAACCCACTAAAACTAAGTATTAAACTTTGGCATGTAACTCAACCTGGACCATTTGTGTTGCAGACATAAATGAATGACAGGACTCAATAACATATTTAAAAAAAAATCTTCAAAAATTCTTGTTTAACTCTAAACATACTCTTCCATTTAATTAAACTCTTCCATGATATTCTCTTCAGGAATAACAGTCAGTTAAAACAATACATTTAACATTCCTCACACAAAGATGACCTTGTAATTGTAAATTGACCTTGTAAAAAGCCTGTGAGGTTTGACTGGGACACAATAAGACAGATCCTCAGAAGAAATAGGAGGGAACATTGATTCTGACTTTCCTCAAAGTTTAGAAAGTGAGGACATGTGCCGCACCCTTGACCAAAAACAAATAAAAGCTCAACAGAAAGACAGGGACCTCCATTAAGCCGCAAGCAAGCACGAAGTGGTACCAAATGCCTGTCAATCAAACCAACCTAACTGTACCAGAAACCATCTATTGGCTATCTAAGAAACTGAGAGACAAAAAGCTAAGGGGAATTAAAAATGCATGAAGATGACCAATGTAGAAGAGAATGAGTGAGTGGAAGGATAAATGTGCAGTTTACTCCCTGGGAGAAAGCTTTGGGACTCTAAATATGTCGGAAGAAGGTCTTATAAAAGCGTAGAGGTGTACAGGAAACAGGAGGAGGCAGGGCGGGATATGCTCTGAGGGCCACAGACACACACTGTGCCCACGCTGTCTGCCTGCGTTGCGCCGCCCAACAAGACAGAGAAAGCCCTCAAGGGAATCAAACACCACAAACGCGTGTAAACAAAGCAACTAGGCAGTTACGTTATTCCATATGCAGTCATCCGTGCCAAAATCCATGTCATTCAAACCCAAGGCGGTGGTATCTTGCTGTGAAACAAACCCCCTCTACCTCCTGTGATCGTGAATGTATGCCTGAGCACAAGAAGATGCTGCTGAACCGCCGAGCGTAATTAGTCTCCTTAGAGAGTGCAAGAAACGACATAAGCTGTAATTAAAATATGCAACGGGAAATACGTGACAAGTGCGATAACGCGCCATCAGCGCAACTGAATAATCAGCCGTCACAGCAATGGCGCCAAGAACGTGCAATTAACACAGAATGGAGACAAAAGGTTTAATGGAAACATGTTTACAAGAGAAAGATATGATGCAAAAAGAGCAATGGATCCCTGGCTGTAGAGCGAGCCAAAGTCTTTGATCATTTGCTACGTGTCGCCAGCAGCGTACGCCTGTCTACAAGTCGCCCATGAGAACAGATGGAACTGGGAAAAGCGAGGAGATGTTACGACAGACTAAACTGCCAAAAAGAACTAGTTCAGGACATGCTTCAACTTCTTGGTTGTCTAGGGGAACATTTTCAACAAGACGTGTTGAAATTGCAGCGATTGTTTTGTAAGAGTCCACAAGAAAAACAGATGCTCTGAGAACTAAATTTCTCCGTGAGATAAAGCTCTCCATCATCGGACACATTTAAATTCCCTGCCTTGACTTCGAATCACTCACTTTCTTGGCAGAATTTCACGATTTCTTCCCCCTCAGGTAATACCTTTTTATTTTCTCCAAGCCATTCGTCAAATTAGATCTTCATCCTTCCAAACAAAAGGATAACACGAGAGCCATTGTGGTTCAATTACATCTGAATCATTTGGAAGGAGGTGCCAATTTACTGGATATTTTGGTGAGCCAGAGAAAACAAACACCATCGCCTGAAGACTCGACACCCAGAAGCCCAGACATGACAACAAAATCTGTGCCAGGCCCGGCAGGCAGGGGCTTCCGAGATCGGCTTTCACGTGAAGTATAAATAAAAAACGAACACTTGGAGCTCTGGTGGTGAATCGTAACTGAATATCAGTAACAGTGGAAGCTCTTGGATTGCATGATGAGTGCGTGAATTCTTGAGCCACTGCCTGATTTGGCTTGACAGCCCCCCCGAGGAAGTCTGACTCCCTAGAATGATTCTAATTGGTGTTAGTGAGACAAATAATTTGAAAGCTAATCTCTGGCATGGGCTGATCCTTCTCGCCTGTAAAGAAAGTAGAGAGGGACAGAACCTTTTTACATGCAAGAGTGCGTTCTTACTCTTGACAACTCTCAGGGGACCGGCAGTATCACGCGATCCCGAAACTGGCCACTTTTCTTCATCTAGAGTCCAATCAGCGTGCCGGGGATACTGTGACCACATCAGTCAAAGAATGTTTGCTTATCGCTCTATCCCTGCCGTGACTGGCACGTTGTTACGTTTTGGCCGACCGCAGCTCTAATGAGAAGTGAAATCCAAAATAAGTCCTGTGTAATCTAGAGCCCAGTTCCCTCAGACTGGGAGCAAGATTTAGCTCTGTGGCCATTAGAGGATCTTAAATGCTGTGGTGTCGATAGCAGGCTGCGACCTCAATGTTTTCGGACAAGTACAGCTTTGCTACATCCAAAACAAAGGCTTATAATTCGAGCCAAAAGCAAAGCAAACCATGCAAAGAATCTGGTCTCTGGAATCAAAAAGCAACAAGTGACCTACTACGGAGTGACCGTATTCCATGGATTGCCTTTCTGTCTTAACGAATCGGACGGATACTTAGTCTCGACACGTGATTAGCTTAGCGCACAGAGGAAATTCTTTCTGCCAAAGTGCATGAACGTCAGCAGCCGTTCATATAACGCAAGTAGATCCAGGGTCTATACATTTTAACGAAACAAACATAGCTCCCTTGAATAGTGCCAAAAATGGTTCCAGATATTCTTCTCAAAAGTTTGAGACAATGCACAATTGTTTTCTATTTGTGCCAACAAGTGAAAAAAGGGGGGAAAAAGTAACAGCTCAGGGATGTTCAAGGAGCAACATGTTTGTGCACTTTCTAAAGGTTTTAGTTCTGTTTTTGAATAAAGGGTTGGAAATGAATGCTTTTCTTGCTTTTTTGTTTTTTATCCGATTCATCGATTAATCGAAAAAATAATCGACAGATTAATCGATTATTAAAATAATCGTTAGTTGCAGCCCTAAAAAAGAGCACAGGCAGTAGGGAGATTTTTCGGTCTGCCAAGTATGTGTCATCACCCGGCTTCAGTGTCTGAAAGGGCCGCAGTCATATTTTGAGAGTGCCTACAGAGAGGCCATCCGGTCTGTCCACTCTGCTCTCCTGCCTGGGCTTTTGTCTATGGTTTCTTCCCATGAGAATGCCTGCAGGTCAATAACAGAATACCTTCCCCTTATGTGGTGCTTATGCGAGAAGAGCTCTCAGGGACAACAGCCTTGTTCTATTGCGCAGCTTCATGAAGAAAAGCTGTATGGGCTATAAAAGAGGAAAATCAATTAATTTGTCGGAATAAAGAACTGAACTGTTGAGGAAACACAATCCAAGCTGAGCAGCTCACAAAAAGTACAAATGTCTTTCATTCTTTCAGTTATTCTTTTATTCATTCTCTCTCTCTTTCTATCAGTTGTTCTTTCATTCACTGACAATCTTTTGTTCAATCTTTTACTTCATTCTTTCCTTCATTCTTTTATTTCATTCTTTCCTTCAATCGTTCATTCTTTCTTTCGTTTAATCTTTCATTTTTTTCCTTCAGTCATTCTAACTTTCATTTTTTCATTCTGCCAGTCATTCTTTCATACTTTTTCATTCATTCTGCAGGTCATTCTTACATACTTTGTCATTAGTTCTTCCTGCCATTTTTTCCACATGAATGAATGAATGAATCTGCATTTGTGAATTCTTTTGCATTCATTCATTCCTTGGCATTTATTCATTTATTTGCATTCATTCATTCACTCACTCATTATTTTGCATTCATTTGTTCTTTTTGCATTCATGCATTCATTCATTCTTTTGCATTTTCTCATTCATTTATTGGACATGATGGTTTTTGGAAATGTACTGATCTAATATCAGTTGGTTTGACGGTTACGTTGATTTAACCATGAACCATGTAAATAATATAATATAATCATTATGTACAATTATATATATTAAAGGGGTCATATGATGCGATTTCAATTTTTCCTTTCTCTTTGGAGTGTTACAAGCTCTTGGTGCATAAAGAAGATCTGTAAAGTTGCAAAGACTAAAGTCTCATATCCAAAGGGGCATAGAGGAGAAACAATAATGTACAGTATGTGGAAAATAATGTGTTTTTTGAACCTTAAACCGCATAAACACATTTCATTACACCAAATGCACAAAATAATGTTCTTTTTAGCAGCATCATATGACCCCTTTAAAACGCCATGGTGTTTCTTTCTGATACAATCACTGGACCACGGTACTGCCACAGGATTTTCTAAAATAGTAAAGAGGCTCTGATTTTCCAGTAAAATCATCAAATATTCAATATCAACAAACACCTAACTGAATAGTATTAAATAAATTATTATTAGTCATATTAGTAAAATAAATTAAAGAAAGAGGAGCTTGTGGCTTGTGCTCGACACGTAAAATCAATGGGAACCTGAAATAATGTTTGTTTATTACCAAGATGTCACTACAGGCTACCACATCTGATATTGCAGTGAATCCTTCCTGAAGTTCCTCTGATGAAGAGCATTGGGTCATGCTGCAAATCATGTCAAAAGGTCTTACCGCATCACAGCTTCCTTGAAATGGGAAATAAAAAATCTATTTGCATAAATAAATAATTTATACACGGTAGATTAGTCAGGCGCAAACAGGTTTCAAAAGGCTAATCTTAGAAACGCCGGCATTACAAATCAATTCATATGGCTGGAAAGAAAAACAAACTATTGACATTTCAAAGTCACAAAATGTGTTTTGTCACCAATTTACACTAAAGAAATGTCAAATAATAAGCGAGGCACAAAGAGATCTCTTAAGACATTAACTAACAGATTTGACACTTTGAACTGTTCCTTGTTAAACAACAGAAAATCGATACCACGGTAAACTAAGTCAATGTATTTCAATATGTCAGTCTGGCAAGTTAGTCAAAATGTCAGCTGGTGTATTATTGAATTAGGGTCAGACAGAGTGAGACTAAAGGCTTTCAGTCAGTGGGCTTCAACAAACAGTGAAGCAGACACACATTGAAAGGGTCGGGGGCTCTGCAGTCGGAACAAACCATCTCGGGCCACCATGAAATCAACATGGTCATGGCTGGACATTGTTGATCTAAACGCCACAATAGCCACATTATCTAGTTTGCAACCATGTCAAAGCAAAAAGAGAATGGGTGTGGACTCTCGTTTTTGCCATTTCCCCAAAAAAAGCCAAGAGTATTATATTATACATTCAAGCATGATTCAATTTATGGCACTTTCTACACCCTCTCATCTTTGAACCTTTTCCAGGAAAATAATATGCACACATCAGCATCCATTTTAACTTTTTTACCCGCATGAATGAATCAATTGTCCACTAATGGCAAATCAATGAAAGCGCCATTTCCATTTAGGCCTTATTGACAAAAAGAAAGAAAGAAAAAAAAGCCCACTCAGCACATTGACTACTAAATTAGCATGGTGAAAATGCGACCACCACACTTTTCATTATATCATGCTGCCTCTCTTGGGAAAAACAGCTTTTACAGGACTCACTATTAGGCCAATTGCTTTACTATGAGGAGAACATTACATGGCAACTGAACTCTAGTAATCAGATAACAGAAGAAAGAAGAGGAGAAAAAGGAGAAGTCTATAGCTTTATCTGGTGACTGTGTCACTCCTTTCTCCACTTCCTGTGTGTCTGTTAAACATTGTACTGTAAAAGGCAGAAAACTATTTACAAAGCATGCAGCTTTGGCCAAAAGGGATCAGAAAACATAAGTTACACCCTACACATCTGTCCTGTAACACTTTCATAGATGGTAACAGACTTCCCAAAAGGAATGTAAGAAGAGGCTCTTTTCATCCCACAAGAAATGTCTGGCCTCTAGGAAAAAAAACAAAATTTAGAGTTAGCGATTATCACAAGGCGGCGTGAAAGCCACTGAAAGGACATGCCTGGGACATACACTTGCATTTTAGAGTCTCATAAAGTCTTAAGAGTCATAAGTCTTGCCTCCCCTGTCTTTTATTTCCATACAAACACAATCTGTCAAAAGGAACATCTCTGAATTTTGGCAAAATGACGGGTATCTGAAAATGTTCAATTAAAATAAATAGGAAAAAGCTGTTCACAGACTGCTAAAAATGTGACTTCAGCCCCACATGGCAAACCACTAAATGTCTCCTTATGTTTACACTACTATTAACAAGAACCAAAACAGACCAAAAATAGCTGAATTTCTGCCAGAGTTTGTGCAAGATCTTGATCTTTAGAAATGCCATCCATATATACACACATTTATCTAATAAAAACGTATATAAACTATCATTCAAAAGTTTAAATGCTTTTAGGTCTTTTATAAAATACAGTACAAAAATACAGTAAAAACAGCAATATTGTAAAATATTATTACAAGTGAAAATAACTTTTTTCTATTGTGATGTTTTTAAAATGTAATTTATTCCTGTGATGCAAAGCTGAATTTTCAGCATCATTACTCCAGTCTTCAGTGTCACATGATCCTTCAGAAATCATTCTAACATGCTGATTCGCTGCTCAAGAAACATTTCTTATTATCAATGTTGCAAAGTGACAATTACTGTCACTTTTAATCAGCTTAATGGGTTATTTTTTTTAGTGTACACATACACACACACAGTTCACAGACATGTGAAAGCTTTGTACTGTATCAGGTAAAATCTTTGGAGCTTAGTTCATTTTCTGTGGATCATAAAGTGGCATGTGCGTCATTCAGTCAGCGCTTCATACTGCAAACTAAGCCACCTGTTTGGCATCAATGTTGACACATGATACATCTTGCATAAAGGTTACAAATGTGCTGAACAGGGATTTTCTGAATGGCCATCAAATAGATTGTTAAAACAAATGTACTGTTGAACTACATACGAGGCTCACACACGTTACTGACCTACAACGGCAAAAAATAGTGTGGTGTTCATGACCTACAGTATACTGATGCTACTGTAAGTACCAGTGCCTGATTGAAAACTGGAACTGGGTTCTTAAAGAAATAATACCCTCAAAAATGAAAACAGACGATGGAGTGTCAGATGGAGGAGTGGTATATAGAGGTTGGAGAGCTGCAGGCCCATGCGGCCTCCATCCCTCAGCAGGGGCAGGTGGAAAAGGTCTCCGAGAAACAAGCCGGTGTGGAAACGCGAATTGTACGACTGATTGAGCCTCTGAAAGAGAGACGTCGTATCCTGCTGGCCTCTAAAGAAGTGCACCAAGTGGGCCGTGATCTTGAGGATGAAATTGTGAGTTTAACAACCTCATTATAACCATTACCTTTAATATATTTTGAAATGTGCCACATGTTGTGAATGTGTTTGTCCGCAGTTGTGGATACAAGAGCATCTTCCAGTGGCCACTTCTCAGGAATATGGGACAAGTTTGCAAGCTGTACAGCAACTCATGAAGAAGAATCAAGTAAGACAGCGTCAAAAAAACTCTATATCCTGTGGAGAACAGTTTAGACCAGCATAAATGTGAAAGGGATAGTTCAAAAATGAAAATTGTCATCATTTACTCACCCTCATGTTGTTCCAAACCTGTATGAGATTCTTTATTGTACATATATTATATGTTGAATACAAAAGACAATATTTTGAAGAATTTTGAAGAACCAAACAGTTGTTAGTCCCCATTGACTTCCATAGTAGGGAAAGAAATACTATGGAAGTCAATGGGGACCAACAACTGTTTGATTACCAGCATTCTTCAAAATATCTTCTGTTATGTTCAACATAAGAAAGAAACTCATACAGGTTTGGAACGACATGAGAGTGAGTAAATGATGACTACATTTTCATTTTTGGGTAAACTATCCTTTTAAACCTTAGAAAATACAAACAAAAGTTCCCAGTCTGTACTCCATATTGGATCTCACACAACCAGGGTCATGGAAACTTCTTTCAAAAAGTAATTTGCCAAGCTACTTATAATTTCATACAGTTAGACTCCAGTCAAGCCTTTCTTATGAAGATGTAGGTAGCTAGTAACTAATAAAGCACAGGCTAGTCTGCACTGAAGCCAAATGAATCTTTTTTTTTTTTTTTCAAAATTATTTTGATTAATAAATGATAATTTATAGGGCTGTCAGTGTTGTTTAATAGCAATTTTAATAGTACAGCTCAGCTTTGTCACATTTAACACATTCAGCTTGAAGAACAATAAATAAATTGCCATTATGTAATTTTTAGAGTACACAATTTGCCTAATAGTATATATTTAACTAGTAATGGTATAATCTATACTTGTCAAATTATACTAATAAATAGGCTGCATAAACAAAAAACTCATAAATAAAATAAAAGCTACACTGCCATGGTTTTGAAAACAGTTAAACTACTGTTAACTGCTACTATTTTAGTTACTAGCCAACAATGATTAACAAATTCCTCAGGATAAGCTTCGTCAAATGCTACTTAGCTGCTACAATGGATACAAAATGCCATCCATCCAATATCAATTAGCCTAATCTGCCAAATGTGTCATGCTCTGTGAATCTTTTGGTAAATAAAGAGGCTTTGTTTTATCCAGAGTTTGACCCAGGTCTGAATACTCAGCCCACTCTCTGGCCACAGTACACAGGCCTCTCAACAGGAGGCTGTTTGTCACGGCTCGAGTCCCTCTGGCCAGAGTGTAATAAATTAGCTGGACTTTGTTCCTGCATGTTTCTGGAGCTTCTTTGTCTTCCCATGGAGAGAAAAAGAGAGCGAGTGGGCGACCTGCTTGTTGTGTTTGCGTGCAAGACCCATCCTGTTGGGATGGTTTATCATTCGAGTGGCTCTTGTTGACCCACAGGAGCATGTGGGTAGGAAAATGAGGAGAATGACATCGGGTGGATGAGAACCAGCTGAAGGAATGCAGAGGGGAACATGTGGTAACCCGAGGAGATCCACACAAAAAACTCTTCAGATGGAAGTGAATAAAATGCGCCCACTGAGCAGGCTTTTTTCCCCCTTTTCTTCCTAAGAATTCTCTTTTTTCCCTCATTTTTGGACCAGTGCACCAGCGACATTCTCAGTTGTTACCTTGTCAGCGGGGTGTGTTGGCTTTCCGGCGAGTTATGTGCAATGTCAGAAATTTTCAAAAAGAACATCTGCATTGTAGACAAAAATCATCAGAAATACTTTGGGAATGGAATGAAATGAAATGAATTCAGCTGAGTGTCTTTTGCGTCTTGTCTTGGCTTTAGGGCTGAACGATTAATTGCATTTGCGATAATATCGCGATAAATTTCGATTTTTCAATCGCAGAGGCTATGATTACACGGTCACGTGACAGGCGAGAGTAAAGAGGTGTGTTCGACTTGAAGATCAGATCGGTGTATGACATCAAAGTACGGCGAGCGAGAGAAAGCATAAGGGAACATTTATGTTTAATCTATCTAATAGTGTGTTGGTCATACTATACAATGATTTATAGCTTGTCTTTGTTGAATAATACAGAACATAAAGAGCTTTAAAAAAAATTATTGCATATTAAATCGCAACCGCAATATTGGTAAAAAAAAATCGCAATTAGATTATTTTCCAAAATCGTTCAGCCCTACTTGGCTTTGCTTCCGCCACTGGAGCGCACAGATTCTTGGTCTACGGACACGTGGGGGATGTTCTGAAGTTGCGGGCTGGAGTGCCTGCTTGCATGCGATGCAGTTCTTCTTTTATGAGGCATACCAGCAAACGGGTCGTGCCAGGCCAGGCCATGGCATGCTATTGGTTTAGCCAAGACTCACTACAGTTAAGAGCACAGCACAACGGCCGTGAACGCCAGTGGCTCAACCAACCAAATCTGAGCATCTTCAGTAAAATATTGGCAGCCAAAAACACTTTGCCACCCACACGCAGCTCCCACTTCCTTCAGACCATCATAAAGTTTTTTTCCTGATGCATATGGCTATTCCAGGTCTTCTCCACTAACTTGACCCCAAAAACCTTCATTCATCAGAAGTCTGATGTGTTGGAGAAGGGATACTGATTACTTCGGCCTTTAAGAAGACACCAGGTAATCTATCAACTAGAGGCCACGATAGCAAATCAATCAAGAGGAGGCTGAAAGACCTCCAGGCTGATCTGTGCCGTGCATAATTTATAATTCATTTTTGCCCCCTCAAGAATGAATGGTATTTTACTCATTTTTGGAAAATTGGTAGTCCGTGAATGAAAGAAAGGTTCCAATGAATAATTGAATACACTTAAAATACACTTTTACTGATTGTTCAGTTTGGTGCAATAAGGTTTTTGAGTTTATTTCAATGCATGCAACCAAATTAAAACTGTAAAATAAAGTTTACCTAATCCATTTGTGTTACAAAATGGAAAAAGAAAATAATAAAATGAATTAATTTTAAACGATATGCCAGAAAATAGTGTCATAGTCAATGTTAAACTAAGACTAAAATGGGTCAAAAATACAATGGTAAAAAGTCTAGTATGCAAAATGATATGCAACATTCATAAAACAGAAGTAGGAAAGATGAGTTTAAACTAATTATCTTTTGTTGAAGGCTTGATTTAATTGCTAAATGTTTTCCTTTACTGAATTACTGTAATCTCAGTGAGGTTTGTATTTTCCAAGAGCAAAATAAAATAATGGGCCAATAAAAAGTTGTAAATAAAACAAAGATTAATGGAGTATGTTTTACAAGAAAAGGCTTTTTCGTGTTTTACTACTTCAAAATGTCATGTTTAATTCAACATGTTACTTGTCTTGTTTCTCTATAATTATTGATGACATTTACAAGCAATTTCTGAGTGAAAAGTCTTTCCAAGTAAATCTTACAACATTTTATTTCAGTGTCGTTTAAAAAGAGAAAAGTTTTTTGTTCTTTTCATTGTTTGGTAAAATCCTTCATCCTCTTCTATTATTTTGTCACGGATAATCTTCATAATTACAATGCAAAATCCTCCCAAAACTCTCTCTATTCCACAACAATTCCCTTTGTTAATGAGCTCACTGGAGCACAAAGCACACTTTCATGTGTGATTCCACATGTTCCACATTAATTATAGACAATCACAGAGGATGGTTCATGGTGGTGCACAGTGTGATCTCATTAGACACAATCACACTGTTATCACAGATGCCTCTCGATCAAGCGCACACGTTATTAGCTGCACATTAGGGGGCTTGCTCATAATTAAAGGTACATATGTTGACTGTCCCATGTTTGTGTCCTGTGAGTGAAATTACAGATGACCCCCAACAGCACATTCAGCGATGAGACCTTGACTTTGACCCCGCCCCACTTCCTGCTGTGGAACACATCATCCTTTTAGTATGTCCAATGATGCATTCTGTGCAAAACATAAGACACAACACATATTCCAAAACTTATGTGAGCTGCCTCACTGCCTACATAGGCATCATCTTAACGGTCATGGAACCACACAAGTGAGGGATCTGAAATGCTCTTAACAGGCTGCAGCAAAAAAAGCGATACTTTAATAAGAATAAAAACAGTACACAGAAATATTAAGTAATATTCTCTATTTTTAACTACACTGAGCTATTTTTACCAATATATTTTCATTTTAGAATGATATAATTATTTATAATCAAAATGTGTCTAACCTTAATTGTAATTTTCACTGAATTTCACTGACTGATGATATATATATATATATATATATATATAAAAAATGGAAATATAATTTAAAGTTGATATACACACACACAAATATGTGTGTGTGTGTGTGTGACCCTGGACCACCAAACCAGTCTTAAGTAGCACGGGTATATTTGAAGAGTTTGGTTCCAAAACGCGATAAAAGCAAAAAAAAAATAAATTTGACTTCCCGCCAGGGGTGGGCGCTATATGAAAGTGCCTACCGGTATTATGTTGTTCCATGATATGGATTTTGCTATACCGTGGATACCG
>NW_015658518.1:573973-575286 GCF_001515625.1 Sinocyclocheilus rhinocerous | reverse complement strand
CCTCTGTATCGTGATACGTATCGTATCGTGACTTTGCTGGTGATACACAGCCCTAGTGGATACCGTTATATATTCATGAATTCAAATTTTGCATTTATATAGTTTTGTTCATTTTGGTACGCTTTGCAAATTTTAACACAAATGACGATAAAGAGTCGAGGCTGAACGTTTATTGTCTAGTGATGCTTTAGATATTGTCTAGCTTAGAGCAATGAACCGTTTTTCTGCACAATTTGATGAAAGCCTCAAATGGTTCAGAAAGCCTCGGTTTCCCATCACTATTTTTGTCCTCTGTGTGCAACGCCGTACTACATTTTAATTACCTCAACATGACTCGCAGTACCCGCTTGAGTGCTCCATTATCAGTTGTAGCAGTTGTGGTTGTATCATTAACAGACCACTAGGCGAGCGGCGCGATTTGACAAAAGCAAATAGAACCCAGTGATGTTCTCTGCTGTGGATGTGGCGCGACACGACAAATCCATGACAGTAAACTGATGCCCTGTTCTATTTCTGACAAACTCCAGCGCTCTGACACAAAGGACCATTTCAAACATTCATAAGAGAATCGTGAAAAAATAGTTTCCTCAACTCCTCAATAATATTTTTCTCTACAAAAGGGGGGCCCGGCAGAAAAAGTTTGGGAACCACTGGCCAACTCAAACACACAAAACAAAATTAAATTAAATTCAATTCAATTCAATTCAATTAAATTCAATTAAATTCAATTAAATTCAATTAAATTCAATTAAATTCAATTAAATTCAATTCATACAGGCTTATACCTCACGTTGCACGTTTGCACTTTTTGAGAAAAACAATGTCACAATAAAAGACTTTTCAGGTCTATGTCCAATCCGTCACTTTTTCTAGTTATACAAGGTTAAAATATTTTGCCTGTAATTTTTTTTTCTCATATCGCAATATAATATCGATATCGCCTGGACAGTGTAAAATATCGTGATATGAATTTTAGCTCATATCGCCCACCCCTAGTTCCCGCCAAAATCAGTATTGTATCTGGTCGGTATTGAAAAGTCAATTTTTAATTTTACGCAAAATGCGATATCCGCCGTGTTATTCTGTCATGTCTTTTCCCTATCTTTCCAAACCGTGACAAACGCCAGTCTCCCTTCTCTGCAGAATGCGATACATCTGCTCAACCAATCACAGCACACCATTCCATGCATCCCATATCGCGTTTATAATCGCATATAAATCGCCTTCGATTATGAACGCGATATTGCGTAGCTTGTCAGTGATCTACGGCTCTGTGTATTAAATGCCGCTCCATCTGAAAGCATGTGATGGAG
>NW_015658518.1:569208-573453 GCF_001515625.1 Sinocyclocheilus rhinocerous | reverse complement strand
CACTGACAAGCTACGCAATATCACGTTCATAATCGAATGTGACTCATCTGCGATTATGAACGCGATATAGCAGTGATCTACGGCTCTGTGTATTAAATGCTCCTCCATCTGAAAGCATGTGATGGAGATTTACTACTAATCACAGAACCGGCTTTACTGACGAGATGCGCATGACAATCGCATGCGATTTATCGTGCAGCCCTAAAAAAAAATGAATAATTTTGATGGCATTGATGAACCTGTGGTGGTTTCTGCGGTGGGGAAGAAACGTAAGCTATTAATAAGATTAGTATTGACCAAGTTCAGAGGCTTTCATATGTGGCAGCCCTCTACGGACACCTTGGCAATTGAATCGCCATTGGCTAGTAAAAATTTTTGTTTACTCGCCAGACTGACAAAAAATAAATAAAAAATTATATATATATATATACATAGTACAGTTTCAGATATTTATAAAACTGTGCCGTCATATGTGGATCAACTTACTATGTTGTGTATTTTCGACAGTTTCAATATGAAAAATAACTTTTATATTGATTCAATGGATTTATTGCATTTTGGGAGAAAAAATTATCAGTTTGTTTGAAAATCTTTGAAAATCTAAATCTGGATTTGAATTTTTTATGTTATTATAACCTAAAGATGCTATGTGAAAGTTTGAAACAGAAAATAATGGCTTTCCTGTTGCCACTTTCTTGGTAAAGAAAACACATTTTTACTCAAATAAAAAATCAAAATGGATTTATAGAGTTTTGGAAGCAAACTCTTCATTTGTAGCAATAGCCAAAAATACATTGTATGGGTCAAAATGATCGATTTTTCTTTTATGCCAAAAATCATTAGGATATTAAGTAAAGATTTCCATGAAGGAAGATATTTTGTAAGCAGTCTTAAATCGCTGGGGTATATTTGTAGCAATAGCCAAAAATACATTGTATGGGTCAAAATGATCGATTTTTCTTTTATGCCAAAAATCATTAGGATATTAAGTAAAGATCATGTTCCATGAAGATATTTTTTACATTTCATACTGTAAATATATCAAAACTTAATTTTTGATAAGTAATATGCACTGCTAAGGACTTCATTTGGACAGCTTTAAAGGCGATTTTCTCAATATTTAGATTTTTTGCACCCTCAGATTCCAGATTTCAAATAGTTGTATCTCAGCCAAATATTATCCTATCCTAAAAAATACATACATCAATGGAAAGCTTATTTATTCAGCTTTCATGTTGACTCTTATGACTGGTTTTGTGATCCAGGGTCACATATACATATATATGCACACACACACACACACATGTGTGTGTGTGTGTGTGTGAGTGTGTGTGTGTGTGTGCGTGTGCGCGCGAGTATATCAACTTTAAATTATATTTCCACACAAGAGTGAAAAGCAAAAAGCCCTGATGAAGCTTCCGGAAAACAATCCAAATCGCTTAATTCAGTGTGGAATGGCCTTTGACTTTTTAAAGAAACTAAGGATTTTCTTAAATTAGTGGCTGGAAGGAAAATGACAGGGGAAAAAGGTTTGCAATAAAACGAAATACAACAAAATCTTTCCCCTTAAGGCGTGACATTAATTCGAAAGTTACCAAAATATAGTTAGCGGTGCTATTGCGTGAGACGAAAGCGCCTGGTAATCCCGTAAACATTCTTAAAAGGAACCCAACCAGCCACTTAACTGTTTTTAAATGCTTTGTCTTCCACATGGTGTCAATTTGCATTTTTGTATAGGAGCTCATTTACGCATTTTAGACTTTATAGTCACAGAATCACAGAAACCACACCACCATCCTGGTAAGCAATCCTTTTTTACAGCCTTTTGATTTCGCAATTGACTTTTCAATCATTGTGGGACCTCAAAGGAAAGACATCAGTTCTCTGAGCATCGCTCAACATTCAAGCTCGAGTTACCAATTACCACCCAAAACTGATGAATTCTAAATCATTAAAAAAATAGCTAGCAGATTTCGCTGCTTGGGATCCTTTCAAAATATTTGGTTCATCATATGGTTTCAATGAATCAGAACCCCACAGATCTTCAGTGCACAGTGCAGCTGACCACGCAGAGGAGAAACCCATCAGAAAAAAGCTAAAATTTCATACACCCAGCCCTTCTTCTCCTCCTCACTGCCTGAGATGAAGAAACAGAGGAATACTCGGCACACAATCCATCAATCAATACCATACTGCACCAAATCTCCACTGTCTTCTGGAATCAAACCCAAGCAGTCAGGCCATAGCAAATAACCTCACCTTGAACGAGGCCAGTGGCACACCACGCACTTGTCATTATAATCACATTTTCCTGCCGTTAATGTGGAAAAAGTCCTAATACACAATACATTACTGACCCACGAGGAGCTAAAAACATGCCACAGTTACGGCTAAAATGTGCGTGATTGACTTTGCTAAAATTATGATGACAGAAACCATTTGTTTGAAATAAAACGAAGGTATTAGGGAAGTCAGCACTTCAAATGAAGCCTTCTTGACAAATCGCTTACCACATTCCCCCAGATGACAGGACAAACGAACATGAACCTAAAGCTGAAAGCGCGTTCCAGAGGTGTTTTCATTTCCTCTGGAAAGCAGCACAAACATTTGTCAGGAGGAGGCCATTTCCCATTGTCAAGTGTGCGTCTTTGAAGTCTTCAAACAAAATGTATTTCCTGATTAGCAACAGCCTTGCGTCTGAGAAAATGGCGTTTGCTGTGTTGTTTAAGCCTGAGCTTTCTTTGATAAAGTTCATGCAAGAGGTCTTTCATAAACATCCTAATCAGTGACTGTTTACACACACAGACTTTCGTCAATCCAAATTAAAGTGACAGTGTGTAATTCTGTGCACTAGCGGCACCAAATGGAATCGCAACAGGAAATAAGTTGTGATTAATCCCACTAAAATGCACCTGTCCACCATTTTTCATTCAAACAGTTAGCCACGCCTTAAACTCAAGCCACTGGATGAGTCAACCAAACAAATCATCACAACCATCTGTTTATACTTTTGAGGGAAATCAACTTGCAATTGGATTACTTTCAGAATTCCAGAAATCGTTCAATATATCCATTAATATTTCCGCCGATGCTGGCAAGCGAACAAGTAATAAAACATTTGCACTAATAAAAACTGCATGTTTACTAGACTATGCATTAATTCAGTTCAATTGTTATTGAGTTTGCATGAAATTTATAAAAATGTAACTTGTGTGAATTTTACAGATGGTGAAAAAGTGCCTAGGATCACTAGACATTACTACAGACCCCAACGACGCAAGACGAGAGACGGAATTTGCCAACATGTGGGTGATACTTCAAACAGTTCTTTGTTTTAACCAGAAGAGGACTTTCAAATGTATGAGAATTTATGATTGAAACACAAGCCATGGAAAAAACATGAAACTAAGTGGTGTATATTATGTTGCAGAACAGCAGATGTGATTATGCCAACCAACATCTGAAGGAGGTCTGGCTCCCTTCATTCCATAAAACACTTTAAAAATAGCTTCAGGTCTGATCTACACTAGATTTATGTAGTCAATTGACATTGAGAATTGGGAAAATGTTCTCTCTGTGCCATAAATGCCAACACTGCTGACTCTTTAGTGCCACAGCAAATTAAATCACATTTTACCAAATTGTGAATGTGAGTTTGCGGTCTACTGAAAAAGACTGCAAAATAAATGCCAAGAAGCATCCTTCTATGGAGCTGTGCTATCAATCAGAAAGCAAAAACAAACAAAGCACAACCAGCATAGTCTGATTCATGAACATAAGTCAAATGAGCTGGTTCTTTTTAGTGAATCAAAAACATAAAAAGTGACCGGTGATTTTCAGAACAAAATAAATCTTATTAGAAGATTCTTTCAATTAATAGTTCAAAAATACAAGCTACTGGTTTCAATAAATGACTAAATTTAGCAAACTGCATAAGCAAATTAGAGAATTTCTTTCTTCTATAAACAAATGTGACCCTGGACCACAAAACCAGTCATAAGAGTCAATTTTTAGAAATGGAGATTTATACATCATCTGAAATCTGAATAAATAAGCTTTCCATTGATGTATGGTTTGTTAGGATATGACAATATTTGGCCAAGATGCAACTA
Organism: Sinocyclocheilus rhinocerous; assembly: GCF_001515625.1. Taxonomy (NCBI): domain Eukaryota; kingdom Metazoa; phylum Chordata; class Actinopteri; order Cypriniformes; family Cyprinidae; genus Sinocyclocheilus; species Sinocyclocheilus rhinocerous. Next base: position 569,341 of record NW_015658518.1, on the reverse strand, counting down.
TTTGAAAGTCTGGAATCTGAGGGAGCAAAAAAATCTAAATATTGAGGAAATCACCTTTAAATTTGTCCAAATGAAGTTCTTAGCAATGCATATTACTAATCAAAAATTAAGTTTTGATATATTTACGGTAGGA
>NW_015658518.1:554339-565940 GCF_001515625.1 Sinocyclocheilus rhinocerous | reverse complement strand
TTTGAAAATCTGGAATCTGAGGGTGCAAAAAAAAAATCTAAATATTGCGAAAATCGCCTTTAAAGTAGTCCAAATGAAGTTCTTAGCAATGTATATTACTAATCAAAAATTAAGTTTTAATACATTTACAGTAGGAAATTTACAAAATATCTTCATGGAACATGATCTTTACTTAATATACTAATGATTTTTGGCATAAAAGAAAAATCAATAATTTTGACCCATACAATGTATTTTTGGTTATTTCTACAAATATACCCCAGTGACTTAAGACTGGTTTTGTGGTCCAGGGTCACAAATAGACATAATGGAAATAAACCCATATGAATTGGAATTGATACTTCAACATATAAATGACTGACAACCCAAATTGTCAATCAAATAGTACATACATATAAATGAATGACAGTCCAAATATCCAATAAAATTGTTTTAGCCATTTTGTCCATTAAACTTACTGAGCAGTCTCAGTACAAACCTAATTTCTTTGCAAATTCCCAACATTATGGCAAAAATGTGTGGTCATGATACATTAATTTGGATACTTAGTATCTAAAGAGAATAGTGAATGGCGTTTAATTCGATTTGAGACCGTAATCTCGAAAAATGCAAGCGTTGGATCAGACTTTGCGGCAAATTACATGAACAACTAAACGTTAAGCAGTTTTTAAATGACTACTAAGCCATTTTAAATGATTGTCCAAAAGCAATGCATCTCTCTGTTTGCACAAAGAAAATGAATAGAACACAGTATGATGGATAATTTTTGAAAAGTGAATCATTAATTTAAATAGTTCTTGTTGTTCTTTATGATAACGAACTTATGATAACGAACACACATTATTTACCCATTTGCATCTGCAGAAAATGTCCATTACACATATTTTCTCTGTATTAAGGTAACTATTTATGATTGTCCGACTTTCTGACATAATTTCACTATTTTAAGTATCAAATCGAATCGAAACCTTGTGAATCAAAATCTAATTGAATCAGGGAATCTGCATTCTTACACAGCTCCAGTACTACTGTATGCATTTCAACTATCTGCTTACAAACTTACAAAATGTGGTTGCACATTATATAAAAACAATTTTACCACATGAAGCAAAAATATTTTGAAGCACCTATATGGCTAGACTTTACAAGGAGAAGGACAACGAAGATAAAACGCTCATTTCAGACTGCAGACATCTTCAGGATATGAGACAATACCCGGAGTGTCGGTGTCTAAAACTGAAATGCCTCCTTTTCACTGCTCTATCAGGGCAAACGAAAACCAACAAAAGGGAAATAACATTCATGGCATGTCTGAGATGCTTGCTAGTGCTCTATTGTTGGGTTGTAGATGGAGAGCAGAAAGATTAGGGGAGGGGGTTGAGGGAAGGTACTCTCAACGCTAAGGACAAAGAACCAGCCTCAGCTCTGCCCAATACACCAACCCTATGAATGGATGACACAAAGAAACAACTGAGCCTCTCAACTGGTGGCGGAGAGTGAGAACGAGGGAGAGGCGGAGAAGGAGAGGTGCTCCTCTGTCCACACTTGAAGGCATGGCAATAGAGGAACAGTGTGAGCTTCGATCATGTGTGGTCCATTACTCAGCTTGACTATTCCCCTTGCCTACGAGACAACGGAAGCTCCCTCAGTGGGTAAATAGGGCCGCTAGCTAAGAAAAGCCCCAAGAAACAATAGTTAAGCCTATACAACGTCATTGAGGAGACTACTGAATGGATCGCAATATGCAGGCACTTCAAAATACCTCAGGGAAGAGGAAAGCTGTGCCAGGTGGCAACTTTGAGAATGGAGAAAGAAAACAGTAATAGTGCAATGATTCTATTGTAGGGCTTGCAAAGCTACGCTGTTTTCCTGGTTGACTGCAGTCTCCCAGAAAACTAGTCAGTTAGTCAGTGTTTACCTTACGTAAATGAAAAGTGAACATCAGGGCTGCTCTGATGCATTGTAAAATTGCATTGAGATAACAGGATGCAAGTCAAATTTGGGTACAAGTAGAGTTAAAACTCATTTTAAATAGAAGAATGTCATTTTTAACCAGAAAAACTTTGAATGTTTGCTTGGTAACGCCTTTAGTAGGCTTTAATATTTGAGGAAGAATAAGATAGAACGACATATAGATAGAAATAGAAATATAATAGATAGAAATATAGACATTACAATGAAAAAAAAAATAGTGTAGAAACAATTTTCACTCGGAAATTGCAAGTAAATTTCACCAAAAAAAAAAGTACACCAACATATAAAATTATACATTAAATTTGATGTAGAAAAACGTCTTGTAAAAGGTACTCCAATAATCTTTGTTTTATTAATAACTTTGAAAAATTGTTTTTACAGTGTAGATAGATCTATCATTTCCCAAAATGCAATGGCTCTGCTGAATTTCTTTGAACTGCAATTCAGTAAATTCCTCTTAAGGTCCTTGCACACTGAGTCCGAAATTTTCTTCCAAAATTTGCGTATGTAAAAAATGTAATACGACCTCACGTTGTGTGAATCATGTTTCCACACTCTCCCCGAAACTTTCATCCGTCATGAAAAAATTATGATCGGGTTCGATTTTTTACATTTTCGCATTCTTAGCAAGCATTTTGAGAGGTGTTTTGACAATTCAGAGCCACCGCACAAGCGAACGCCAAAAACCAGAATGGCGTCTAACAAGTTGATCCACTTCCTCTTGCAGCACAAAGCACTGTAAAGGTCCTAGCACACTGAGTTCATGGAAATTGGTCATATTTTTAATATTTGGCTCCAGTATCGCTAGCAAAGCATCAAACTGAGCCACTGACATCCTGAAGTAAACTGAATCGTCCGGGATAATCCCCACAGCTCCTTGATAAGGAGGTGGAACTCTCCTTCCTCTCTACGCTATCTCAGGATTGGATGGACCCAATATTTCCTCTTTCTTTTTCTCCTTTTAAGAAAAGAGGGGACAACAAAATCATCCTCACTGCTTAAAGACTCCATTTTGTATTGTTTTGCGAATTTTTTCGCAATGGATTAATTTATACGCATCGGACTCAGTGTGAAAGTTTTCTGTGCGTGATGAATTTTTAGGATGACGAATACGCAAAAACTCGGTGTACAAGGACCTTTATTGTCACTTCAGTTCCACTCTATAGAGTGTGGCCAATTTCAAGTCATACATGAATTAAAAGATAGCCAATTTTTTAATTCTGACATTTTTTTTTCACAAACTTGGTAAACACTCCAAACAAAGCTCAAACCATCATACGGTTTCCATATAAAACAAAACACACCCAGGACATCATACAGAATAAGTGCAACTGAGTAGATTCATTTTACTAGCCAGTACAACTACTGAAAACCTGAAAATGTGTTCTTTTCTGATGAAGGTAATGGCAAATATAATATTTTCTTTTTATGTAAGAGAAATCAAAACAATCTAAATTGCAAGAAATTTACTGCTCCAACACGTTAAGCTTCTAGTGTTACAACGTTTGAGATCTCTGACTTTGCGGTTGCTCAACGGCCACTTCTACCAAAACGTCTTGTATTAAATAGGCCTAATATTATTTTGGGCTCAGAGAGGTTCAAAAGGTGCGAACCCAAGTCAGTTTTCATTCGAATCAGTTTCTGATGAACGCAGCTGACATTTTGTTAAAGTGCCGTGTCTTTACTAAAGTCACAACAAGCAAAACAAAACAGATGGGCTCAGATCAAACATCTTCAAACATGTTCCCAACAGCTGCATCAATGTACGCCAGTCTGTCGCTGCTTTTCCCATCCCGGCCATGCGCAGAACAGGGTCACAAGGCACAACCCAGGAAACCTCCTCTTGAAGAATTAGGGTCAAAGTGTTAGTGCGTGTACGTGTCAGGAAGGAAGGTGTGAAGGATGGTGACTAAACTAGCTCCGAGATAACAGCCTTACACTTCCTCTTGAACACCGTCTGCGGTCTGTTATATGTGCAGCAGGCTCTAGTGTGAACATAAACAGACACATACAGATGTCATCAGCCTGTTACCACTGCTGACAGAAGACCATGTGTCCGGGGTGTTTACTAGCATGCTAGTAGGACTAGCTTGAGGGCATATGTGCTGAATGTGGGAAACACAAGCAGCCCATTCTGCAATAAAATGGTGAGAAAAATATGGAAGCAGCAGTGTTTATTTGTCAACAGATTGTAAATTATTCTCTTTTAAATCAAGCATATTTATTGAAATACAATACAGAATATATATATATTATGTAATATATTATACATAGATTATATGTGTGTGTGTGTGTGTGTGTGTGTGTGTGTATAAAATTACATAGAACCGATAACAATAATAATTTATTGACTTTTAAATCCAGCATTTGTCAAAAATGAAAAAAATATGAAATGTCTATTATTTGTATAATAATAATCTAGTCTTAGAAAGGAAAGATTAAATTATTATATAAAATAAAATAAAATAAATTGACAAATCAAGAATTTGTTAAAAATGAATTAAAATGTATAATGTATATTATTTATATGAATAATAAAGTCTTAGAAAGGAAATATTAAATAATTATATAAAATTCTATATAATATCATACAATATTCTATATACATTAATAATAATGGTAAATTATTATTGTTATTGTTGTTTTGTTGTTATATAATTATTATTATAATTTTATTATTATATTTTAACACCACTAATAAACACTTTCTTCAAAGGAAAGTGGTGTTTTTGCCAATGTAAGTGTCCCAGTCATGATGATATGGTGCTGTGGGTGGTTGCAGGGTGTTGCTATGCGGTTGCTAGGGTGTTCTGGGTGGTAGCTATTGTATTGAAATCTTTTTTCCCCAACAAGCCGCATGATTTGAGGCATCATTTACGCCTGCAGAATAAAACATGCTGGACAAGTTATGCACCAAAATTTAATACGGAGAATGAGGGGTTTGTTCTAAACCCCTAATCATAGGTATGAGCAATAATAACAGTAAAACTTGCCTCACCACTAATAAAACATTTTTAAAAATGCAAATTCAAAGGAAACGGTAACCAAAAGACTGAACTTAACCAGATTTATCACTTTAGGGATACAAATGTTCAGCACGAAGACAATTAGTGTTGACAGCCACATCTAACCACTGCACAATCTATTGCTTAAGCTGTCTAAACATTAGATTATCTTATCAGACAGCTCAGGCAAAGAAACATTCGAGCTGAGCCAAGCTACAGCGAAACATCATGAAACATAACCTCTTCTTATTAGAGCGCTTAAAGCGCTTGGATAAGAAAGGCTCATTTAATCTTCCCCGCACTTTATAACTTCAGCAGGAATTTTGTTTAGTAGAGAATGAAGATAACCTGCAGAAACAACGCTCTGATCAGGAATTCAGGAACATCTTGGTACAAGGAGGACTGTGATTGGGGAACATCATTCCAAGATGTGCTCTGTACAGTTATCTGTAGGCTGATAAATGCATTCTGTACACGTCAAGTAAAAGGTCACATAAAATTATACTTTATATCTCAGGAAAAAATGCTAGAAAGTATATTTCAGTACTTAGACCTCATGGGAGAAAAGGTCATATTATTTAAACAGCATAATCTCCAGTTAATAAAAATAACAGGAATGAAAATAAATCAAGCGGTTCACAAAAACCAATGTAACATGGAGAAAAGTTAAAGCTCAGGAATCAGGAATTAGTCTATACTAGAGCTAGACAAAATATATCAAATTAAAAATTAAAATGTTAACACATAGGTATCATTCATATATAACCAAAAAAATATAAGAAAACAGTGGAAAAATGCATATAATGTAGCTGACGATAATTAATATCTGTATTCTATTAGATTTTTAAATTATTATTTAAAAATATATTTATTTAAAATTATATTATTTTATTTCACCATCATATAATTACTATGTTATTATATAATTTCACCATATAATTAATAATTATAGTAATATAATTATTTAAAATGATTATATATTTAAAATTATTACAATTTTATTTAACCTATATATTAGTCATACTGTCCAGCCTACAAGCATAATTCCAGTATTTAACAATTCAGGCTAACTGTTCATTGTGGATTCTAATTTCTTGCAATTGAGAAAGAGGTGTGATTCTGGGTCAAGCTGCTGAGATTGATGCCTGTTTTTGGGGGGTTGAGTGGGCTTGGCCAACTAGACAAGAAAACCCCCATTGGCACATTCTGCCCATCCCCCCTGTAGGTTAACCCTCTGTGTATTAAAAAAAAACACAGGAGTGCAAGAACAAATGACAGAGCGACCTAGAAAGCACCACCAGAAACGATTCCGGCTTTCTCAGAGGTAAAAGGCTTTCCAGGGTGCCACATGCACAGGCCTGTTAAAGAAGAACTACATCAGAGAAAAGTGACATCATACGGTCATAATTATTTTATGAGGAGGAGAGACGGACAAAGAAGCAAGCTAGTCAAATTCTTCAATAAATGCCATTACGCTAATTAAACGAACCTTCTCTCCAAAAAAATCTAATAAAATAAAAAGGACAGCATGATAGTAAAAATAAATGCTTGCTAGGGCAAGCTTCACTATATTGCTCGTACTTAAAGTAGGACTAAGGGTTTTTCATCAAGCAACCACCTAGCAACCACCCAGAACACCCTGGCAACCACCTTGTGTTGGAAACTCCATGTGATCCAAATGCACTGCATTCCTGAAAATTAAACATAAAGAGCATCTACGGCGATGCATTTTAAAAGCACAGCATTGTAAAAAAGCAACTTTTCAAAAATAACAGGCATTGCGTCGACTACCGGCTTGAAAGAGTGAATTATCGCAAAGTTTCTGACAACTAACTGCAACCCAGCAGTGGTTTCATGTGGATACATTTACCACATTTTAAATCAAAATGACATGAGGGGCCACGTTTAAAGAGCGAAAAGCACAAAAATTTCTTGCTGCTGAAGTGCTGGAACCACATCAAGGCACAAACGTACACCAGACTACTTTTCCGATGGAAATGTGTCCGTCATTTCCTCAAAATCCACTTTACTCATTCTCAAAATATCTCTTTCTATAGTTGTTTTCTTTTTTCCAGGAAAAAAATCTAAACAACTGATAAGGATTTGAAAACTACTACATGAAGGTTTACGAAATATTTATTTTGTTATCGTTGAAAAAAATTAAGTATCTTTGGATTTAGTATAAGCCAAGTCTCTCACTGCTTCTCTCTCACCATTTAAAATGTTCATATAATAAATCAAACCACAAGTAAAAAATGCTACACCTTCTCATACCAGACGTTATTTCACTCCACGATGGCATGACCGCTGTACACCAAGCCTGTGAACGCTGCACAGCCAACTACTGGAAGCAATTAAAAGCGTTTTTATGGATGTCCGTCTTCCAGCTGTACTGTAGATGAGAGCCTTGTGTAAAAAAACTAAACACAATTTAAAACACCTGGCATCTACAGAATATAGTATTATGATCGTACAGCAGGTAGCACTTCTGAAGCGTGAGTCAAAGCATTAAAATCCCTGCAGGGTGGTGAAGTCTTAAAGGAATAGTTCACTCAAAAATGACATTTGTTGAAAATGTACTCATCCTCAGGCCATCCAAGATGTAGATGAGTTTGTATTTGGAGAATTTTCATCACTTGTTCAGTTGCATCACTTGCTCACCAATGGACCCTCTGCAGTGAATGGGTGCCATGAGAATGAGGCCCCGTCCACACGGAGACGCGTTTAGCTGTATACATAAAAATTTTGTATCGTATTGGCATTTCGTCTAGATGGATCCGGCGTTTTGGGAGCATGAAACCGCTATTTTTTGTTATACATTAACACAGATTAATAAATGTATTGTTCCATGTTCATTTGTATACAGCGTGCAAGGTTTATGCGCATAGTCCAAGTCTTCTTCTCCATTTTTAGTGTATCTCTGTGGCAGGATTACAGCGCCACATACTGGTCTGGCATGTATACTACATCGTTTTGTGCTGGTTTCGTGTGTACGCAGATATTTCTTGAGACGAGAAAAAAAAAAAAAAAGATCGGATAGGAAAAGCTCTGGCTTCGTGTGGATGTGGCCTGAGAGTCCAAACAGCTGATAAAAACAAGTAATCTACATGACTCCAGTCCATCAATTAATGACTTGTGAAGTGAAATGCTTCATGTTTGTAATAAAAAAATATCCCTCAAGCTGTTTAAAGTTTAAAAAGTTGTTTCTTGCCAAAATAGTCTATAATACATAATAATGCTCAATCCATTGAAAAGGTCCATCCCCTGTTGTCCCCTCACATCAAAATCCACCAAAATATTTGTTTTGAACTTTGCTGTCATAGAAACAGTGCTTGATCTGTGCGTAATTATCGCCTTATTCAGTCAAGATTATGTTTTTCACTGGGGAAAAGCAACAGTTTAAAATTGGAATGATGGATTTTTTTTTTATTATTATTATTACAAACATGCAGCTTTTTGCTTCACAAGATGTTAACTGATGGACTGGAGTCGTGTGGATTATTATGATATTTTTATCAGATGTTTGGACTCTCATTCTGACGGCACCCATTCACTGCAGAGGATCCATTGGTGATGTAAAGCTAAATTTCTCCAAACCTGTTCCGATGCAGAAACAAACTCATCAACATCAATTTTAAATTAACTTTTAGTAAAGTACATTTTCAGCAAATTTTCATTTTGGTGAACTGTTCCTTTAAAGCAAATAGCAGGACAATTTTTACACAACAAATACACTTAAAGCAATGCAAGTGTGTGACTTCCAGACCACCTGTACGAAGCAGCCCTGTTAAACAGGGACTGGGAGGTCTGGGACAATGGCTGGGAACCAGGCCTGCTCACCCTGAAGGAATCTGTCGCAGTAAATTCTCTCCGGGACATTACAGATGCAAGCTCATAAAGTAAAGACATAAACTACACAGCGGGGTGGCTTCCCAAACGCAGAAAAAAAGAAAACAAACCTCCCAGAAAAAACTTCCTTATGACAAAAGTGTCACTGATATGTTCAACTTGCGTGACCGAAAAACCGACTTGAATTCAAGATGTGTTTTTGTACGTTCTTTGTTTGCCTTCAGCGCAGACCTAACCGTCATGTCACCACAAAGGCACTTTCTCATCACAACCAACAAATGAATACAACACATCTTGAGCTCTGTGTCTAGTTTGGGTTTGGGTCGAGATATTTTTATAGGCAAATAACACCGCACAGCCATGTCGGGTCGAAATCTGTTTTATAGGCACACGTTGCTTGTGAGCCTGGGAAACAGATAGCGGCTGCGAGTAATCTTCTGCAGGTTACAGCATCAAAGCCTTTCCGTCACTGCCAATGATAATTACACACAACTTCCTCTCATTCGGTACACAGGATAAGACCTTCAACCTGCCAGGCTTGTCCTTGCATTCAACACCACACTCCTGCGCTATCGTTTGGGCAAGCAAGATAGACCAGAAGACATCAACAACGGCCAGTATATTGCATCAGCTTGCATCACATTTAATGCATGCGTGTTAGAAATGCACTGATATCAAAATTCTGGCTGATATTGAGAAGCGATAATTACTTATGTTAAGTCCCATAAATGATAAATGCCGGTTTTAAAATTGCATATGAATTTGTCTACAAAAAAAAAAAACATTAAATGCATAAAATCAAAATAGTTGTTTTAAATTGTGTAAGTGTATTTAGGTAACAAAACGTTATAGTGTACAGTATGAAATGATATTCATTTTGAGATTTTTTTAACGGCTTTATTAAATTGAGATTATACAATTATACAATATCAACCCATACCTAATAAAATTCTGACATTAAAAAAATATATATATATGGGCTAAATATGTCTAAATAAACTAACATGTTGTCAATTCATTGTGAATCCCTAGCCTGTTTGTAATCTTAGGTTATATCAGACTCATATTTACATATATATAAAAAGTGTCACTTCCCAACCAAGAAACTAATTTCCTGAGCTGTAGCAAATTTGCTTCAGTGAATTTCCTTCTGTCAAGAAGACTTCTGTTGCATATTCAGCCAGACAAAACATTATTAAATATTAAGATAACCTAATGTTGAAGCTTTTTCTTCCTAACGTTTCACCGTGTCAACCCAGCTTTTCCAGCGTATAGTTGTATACAATGACTTGTGCATGCAAAAGCCAGAAAGAAGTGAAGATTTTGAATTAGAATGCATGTCAAGCACAAAGCTTTCCCTCAAAATTAGTGTCAAAAATGCAAAGAAAAAAATACCCACAATCCTCATGCTTATATGAAAATCTTTCCAAGAAACCTTGGCATTTTTGAGTAAAACAAAGAAACATAAATAGACATACAACAGAATGACAACACTTAATTGAAAGGACAGAATTAAATATATAAACTGAAAGAAATAGACATCCGAACTAACGTGTCAGATGTTTGGATGATGGTGACGTTCGGATGTTTGCAGTGCAAATCAGAGCACGTCAAGCATAATTTAGTGTGTGTCAATCAATCAATCCGGTGAGGTCAGTGTGACCGGATCAGTGTTTATTATTACTCATTGTGATCTTCTTTGTGAGGTTAAGCTCAGGTGTCAAAGAAAACCCTCTCAATCGGACTTATCAAGGTTAATTAGAGAAGAAATGAAAAGAATGACTGTTCCAGTGTTCCACCAAGTATGTGAAGGCACCTATATGGACAAAACAGAAATCATAAAGGTGACAAAGTCAAAGGTTTTAGAAAAAGGAGGGACATTCACCTACTTACTGTAAATCATCTAGATTTTATCAAGTAAAAGCTAAAGAACATTTGTGAGGAAAAACCTAAAGGCTTGAGCTTGAACTCAATGTTCCTGTTTGCTTTTGTCCTTCTAGATCAGGGGTGTCCAAACTCGGTCCTGGAGGGCCGGTGTCCTGAAGAGTTTAGCTCCAACCCCAATTAAACACACCTGAACCAGCTAATCAAGCTCTTACTAGGCATACTAGAAACTTAAAGGCAGGTGTGTTGAATGTGTTGAGGCAAGTTGGAGCTAAACTCTGCAGGACACCGGCCCTCCAGGACCGAGTTTGGACAGCCCTGTTCTAGATCATTCAAAATTTGAATGGAACATTTGGAGGTCAGCTTAAAAGTTCAAATGAGCAAACCAGACTGAGCTGAGAGGTCCAAACCTGAGCTTCATGAACCAAACTCTGACGTCAAATAGACTCAGCACCAAAAGATGGAAAGAAACACAGACAATCCAGTGACAACTAGCACACATGTCATCAAGTCCGAATGACAGGCAAAGAGATTTACTAGTGCAGTGTCAACTGTCTTTAGACTGTGTTGCATCACACAGCTTAACAATGAGTCTTGAGCAAATGAGCAAATCACTGAATGCCACTCTCTCTTTTTTGAGACCGAGGTTAAGCCTCTCTCAGCAGGATGTGTGGAGGCTAGGGATGTAACGATTCACTCAACTCACGATTCGATTCACGATTTTGATTTCACGATTCGATTCGCAATTTATTTTTTATTTATTTATTTTTTTACAAAATGAGATTTAAGACAAATTATAAATTAAATGTGTCCTTTTATTATTGCTTGGACAAAATGCTGCACATTTCTTTGTGAAATTGAAATATAACACTATAATAATATACTAATA
>NW_015658518.1:552122-554083 GCF_001515625.1 Sinocyclocheilus rhinocerous | reverse complement strand
TAAAGACAGCGACTTCCCCTCAGACATTGATTTATAAACTACCCCTAAATGAATCGCGATTTGTTTAGCATCACAACCGATTTGAATCGTCACATATTTGATTCGATTTTCAACCGGCTCGCGGTTAATCGTTACGTCCCTAGACTGGAGGCACTTCAGCGCCGTCCACAGCACTCGGTCCGTTTAATCGGATAATCCCATTCCCGTTTTGTGATCAAGAATGATCACAGATTCAGCTGAGAGAACAATGACCAAATAAAAATGCACTACAATTACTACAAATATTTTTTATAATGTTGTTCAGAGAAGCCTCTTATGCTCAGTAAAACAGTACAGTAAAACAATAACATTGTGAAATATTTTTATAATTATAAAGAACTGTTTTGTAGTTTAATATATCATTTTTTATTTATTATTGTAATGGCAAAGCTGAATTTTCAGCAGTCATTGCTTAATTTTTCAGTGTCACACAATCCTTCAGAAATCATACTAATATGCTGATTTGGGGCTCAGTATTAATTTTTTCATTTCTATTTTTAATCAATGTTAAAAACCGTTTCTGCAGCTTAATATTTTTTGTGGAAAATTAATGACACTGAAAAAAAAAAAAAACTTTGCCATCACAGAATGAATTCAATTAAAAAAAATATTCAAATAAAAATTTTATTTTAAATTGTAATAATATTTCACAACATGAATGTCTTTACTGTGCTTTTTTTTAAACAAATATATGCAGCCTGTGTTAGAATAAGAGGTTATTTGGCCTCACCATGGACTAAATATGATTATTATATATGTAAATACATCTTTTTTTTTTCAGTAGACTTTGTGCAAAAGTAAACAAGTTTAGATTAAGACACATATAGTGCATAGATAGTCACTCTAAAAGACATGACATCTGTTGCCGCCCATGTATTCTATTCGATTAATGCGTTGAATTAATTAAATCAGCACTTCAGCATCTGGGGGTGTTTCCCTCAAGCTTCTGTAGAATAATTAAATGAGTGAGGGGAGAGAAAGAAGAGAGACCAGAGGAGGTTGACCGAGAGAGAGCGAGAGTGTGCGCATTCCTAGAGCTTAACTCTTATTAAATATTCAAGTCACGCAAAGTGGGTTAAAACCTCACACAGTACGCACATTCAGTTCTGTTCAGTGGCCACAAGCATTTGGGATTTGTGGCCGAATGCAGCTAATCTCGGCACACAATGTCCTGCATCGCTCTGTCTTCCTGCCAAAGTCTGGGCTATGGAAACAGCAGAGGTGAAACATACCCAAGACTCTCTGTTTTCACTCTACCACGGTAAAAGAACCGTTGAAAGATGGAGCTTAAGTCGAAATCAGATTAATAAAGTCAAGCTGAAGCGGTGTTGCCAACATAATTTGCTCTTTGCAGAAGGGCAGCTGCAAGTTGTGGGTTACCTGACTGACTACTTGACTAGATATGTGGTTACATTAGTACAATTTGGCAAACTTTTGCAGGCCATTTTGGTCCATTGATGAGAAGCCTGTTTGCTGTAGGGATGTTCATTTTAACCGGTTAACTGTTAACCAACCGTATAGAATTTTGACCGATTAATACAATCAGTTAAACGGTTTAAAAAGTAATTAATTTTTTTTCAGTAATTTATCAAAATATTTAAAAAGATTTGCTGCATGGTTAAAATCCGCTACGCGTATAAAAAAAAATGTGTTTTTTAGAGAGAAAAAAAAAAAACATAAGTCGCGTATAAGTCGCATTTGATTATTTCATTCAGAAATAGGCCTAATGCCGACGCGAAATGTTTACAAACATTATAATAAACACTGTAAACATAGCTAGGCTATTTTAGTTCCCCTCACTCCACAACAAAGCCTTTCAATTAACAGAATTTAGAAAAGAACAAAAATAAAAAATGTAAGAAGCTATAGCAATATAAACAACAAGCCAAAACGAATTCATTTAGGCTAAAACAAAACTGAAA
>NW_015658518.1:551553-552001 GCF_001515625.1 Sinocyclocheilus rhinocerous | reverse complement strand
TTAATTAATCCCCGGGAAACAAATGTTAGTATTTTTAACGGGTCACAGACACTTATCCTTTCTAATTTAATTCAATTCTAATTTAAAATAATCTTGTCGGTTAACGGTTAATAATCGGTTAACGAGCGTCGGTTGTTAGGAAAAATAACCGAAATGAACATCCCTAGTTTGCTGTGATGTTATATTATTATTTATGTACTTCACTCGCGTTCCAATATCCACGTAAAACATGATTCACTCCAAAAATGTAAAAAATGTGGTAAAAAATGATTTACATAACATCACGGTGGTACGGTGATAACACTTAACGGCATAGATTTCACTACATATTTAAACTGAGCAGTGTGTTTTTTTCCCCATATGTTTGACTGACTGCATTTTATTATGATAATGAACAGGCTGCATTGTCAAGGTAGCAAAGCTTAACTGTGCGCGCATGCGGCGCCGC
>NW_015658518.1:535740-550886 GCF_001515625.1 Sinocyclocheilus rhinocerous | reverse complement strand
TAATAATCGGTTAACGAGCGTCGGTTGTTAGGAAAAATAACCGAAATGAACATCCCTAGTTTGCTGTGATGGCTTAAGGGCTGTTCCATTCGTTATGTAAGGGTGATGTACAGTAAATGTTCAACCGAACAAAAGTAATGTTTGTTCAAAAGCTGACTTTGCATCATCATGGACTCACAACCTGTCACAATATAAACGTCAAAGTCAATGAGCAAGTTATATGTTAATTCAGTATTGAGTAACTAGTATACAGATAATAACTCTAACTCTAGGTTTATTTCTGCATACAACCAGCCAAGAAAACACTATTTTGACTTTTTCATCCAATTACATTTAACTGAAAACTTGTCCACTCTTGGTCATTTTGAGAGTATGTCTGCATAGTACATTACAGCTTTCCATGAAAGTACTCCAATGGGCATCCTAACCAACAAGCAAGTGTTTCTACTTTAATGCTTAAGCGTGTAGAAGATTTGTGCTCCTCTCGCAAGTCTTTACCACTTCAAACAACACTCGGAGAAGACGAGTGAGCTAGGATTGTGGATATCCCTACTTCACGTGCAAGCTCCGTTCTTTATGAGGTGCAAAGCGGAGTATTATTTCTACTTCCTCATCCCCTCTCCTCCCTTTCCCTGGCTCAAGTCTTCTTAAACCCAAAGAATAATACACATATAGAGATTTTATGATTTGAAAAGTGTAGGTGCAATTGACCAAACCCTGTTTTGGCTGTGAGTGTTATTGCTGGAAGGCAACGTTGCCAGGTATGGTAAGGCTCAGTGCATGAAAACACAGCATTTGGATGGGTTTTGTTCCAAGAAAGCAGCTGCTTTAACAGTTCCTTATTTAAGTCTACAGAGGAATAAAACCCTTAAACACTGTGAAACACCTCACACTTGACGACCATCATGACTGCTATAGACTCTTCTCCTGAAAAACCAGCTACTTCACAAGATTAGCTCTTTCAAAATGCATGCTATGTTTCCATGCATCTTCATGACAAGCCTATTTCTCCACTCAGAATACTTGAGAAAACATCCTGCAATGCTCGAACAACCACTAAAAGTACGTAGAATTGCAAACCGTTAAAAAGTACACTGGTCTCAAAAATCACTTGGTTCAGCATATGGTTATAAAATGCAAATCGGTTGTGCAGATACTGCATATGGATTCTCCAGTTGTTACACAAGCCACCCTGCCAAAGTGCTTTATCCTTACCAGTTTCAGATCTCGTTTTCAATACTGACAGTTTCCAGCAACCATCATATTACTTATGAAACACAGTCACATCAAGTCACTTATGAAGACAGCAGGCTGTCAGGGACCACTACTGTTTGCCGTGGGCCAGACAGTATTATACTTCATTAAAGCAGCAAACATCATAAGCCTTCCTTTGCAGAAAGGATAAAAAGGATGAACTACATTCAGCTGGATTTGCATTTGTGATGAATAGAGAAACAAAATGTGGCCCTTTCCAAGGGCTTTTCTCTATTTTGTTATGTTTCATTTTTTGGATGATATACTTTAAAATCACAAATTGAAATTGAAACTATAAAAAAACCTAAAAGGTTTAGCTATTAATCTTATGGTATTAAAAATAAAAAATCTGAATTTAATTTTTTATATATTTATTTTTTCAGCAAAAAAATTTATCTCAAGGCATTTAACAATTAATTAAACACAGACCCTATTTTTTACCTTAGTTCTCATTAATTACTAGATTAAGAACCTAAAATGACCTAAATCTGTTCCGAAACCTGAACATGCAAAAAAAAAAAAAAAAAAAAACGGATATGGCATTTAGCTGCCATTAAAAGCTCAGCTGGATCCACTAAAGGATCCTTCCTAATTACCAGCGCTGTCCTCAGCATTGCTGTCGGCCTGTTGGACAAACAGGGCTGTTGTCCTTCAACATTCATTTGAAAGCATTTTTGTGTCTTTGAGGAGCACTCTCTCTGAAGGCCGGCCAGGAGATGGTTTGCCCCAGGCAGGCCAATCACGGTTAAAGTGGGTTAGAACACAGACAGAGCCTTAATTATTCCGCCGCATTGATGGCCTCTGCAACCGTCACCTCACGCACAATCAGAGCCAATACCGGCAGAACGGACAGGAACTAATCTGTCCGATTTCAGCCCCGCTGCCATTGATTCATCCTTTCCAATTAGGTAATGGAGGACAATGGATAGAATGCCCGAGTCCAAGCGTTTATTGAGAACAGCGATGGCGATGACCTCCTTTGATCAATATAGAGTGCAAAGGCCTAAAGGACCGTTCACCGCTGGCCAACGTCCAAGTCAGCAACTAATGGATGTACTTTTCCTCAGCAATGACCTAGCGGCAGCCAAAAAGCACTATTCAACCACATGAATCATCTCTAGAAAAGCACATACTTAGAAGAAACAATAGACATTTTTACCAGTGATCCAATAAAATGACACAAACAGCTTTGAATCAACCTAAATAAACAGTCTTTTGCACTCTCGCAGCATATGTGAATGGACCAGATGGACACTTGCGGTTTGTCTCAACATAGTTGTTAAGAGTCAAAAGCACAATCTAGGGACTTAAGAAATTAGGACATTTGTGGTTTATAACTAGTTTGAAGTTAGGAATCAATGTTGAGGCAAAAGGCAGCATTGGTTTTATTGGTTGGGTCGATTTATCTATGTTCCACGCCAAGCTAACACCACAAACACATCCTAATTGGTACAACAATCCTTCTTACATTTCAACTACACAATAATGCCACTGTTGGGGGACTGCTTATTTAAAACGTATGAATATACAACTGAAAATGCCTCGCCAAACCGTAAATAAGCATGCAGAATCAAGACTTGGCACGATTCTTTGTCGGATGCTCAAGACGTTTATCACCGCTTTTTAGAAATGACAATGACTGGCTTATATTACACTTTTGGATCCACTGACTGTGAATACACATAAATCTGAGTTGAAGGCGTAATAGCAAAGGAGAGCTGAAAGATGGTGTTGAAAATATATTTTTTCCCACAACTACCTATTATCGACATGACAGGATTGCCAAACCCAGTAATTCCCTAGACAAAATACTATCTTCACACAATAGTGACATACCACAAAAACTCTCTCAAATTAGCAGCTATGGGAAAGAAAATACATTTGGAGACAGAGATCATTTGGCAGTTACAGCATCTTTCTAACGGTAGGATGGCAGTAGTCTAAAAAGTTAAGTCAAATGGGTTAGTTTTATTTGAATAAAAGGATTTCAGTGATTTCCATGTAACTTTAGATATATGAGTAGGGTTGGGTAAAAAATATCGACATCTCGATTATAATCGATTCTCAGTTTTACGAAACGATATCGATTCTTAAATCCCAAAAATCGATTAGTCTAGCCTGTTTTCAGTTAATGGACGGAGCATTGAAGTTTTGAAAAATACCGTGATATAAATTTTTGGTCATACCGCTCAGCACTATGTAGCAGATATATATCCAAAATAATCAATATTGAATCGAATCGAATCCAGTTGGGAATCGAATCCAATTGCAAGCTTGTGAATGAGAATCGAATAGAATTGTGAAATTTGTGTCAAAACCCAGCCCTACTGTATATATGAGCCCTTGCGGCTGTGCAGGACTTGTGTTATGTTACTTTTTTCCCTTCTAAATACATTTATGCAATCCAAATATACTGTTCACAGACGTAACACATTTGAAAAAAAAGGGTTTAGGTCAGATAAAACTAATATGCTATAAGAAATATTTTATTCGATATGTTACATTAAATATCTTTCAAATGTGTCCATTCTTTCTTCCTGAAACACTATAAATTGTGGTAATAAAACCACTAAGGAACCAGAATACTCAAGTGGAATTGGAATCATAACCAGAATCGTTAAGTTCTTTATGATTCCCATCACTAGTCACAAAGTAAAAAAAAAAAGTGAAGGTGTCATTTTTTTTAAAAGTTAGCCAGAGGTCAAGAGCTGTCAATCAACATCTACATCATCATCCTCCCATTTGCCTCAGTAGGACTATAAATGCAGACACCAAGCCAGTAGCCACCTACTATCTAATCTAGATCACTCTAGCAGAGCCTTCTTAGTGTGCTAAAGGTCTGAGCATATTAAAGTGCTTCAAGATAACTTTGTCAGACTCAGAAGTTCTGCATATGACCCCTTATACTTTCAGCAGACAAACTCTAAATGACTTTAAACAGCAACAGGGAAAGAGAAACAAAAGAAAGTGGACAATTGTGAGTGAAAAACTCAAATAGTGACCAGGGAATTTCACTGTAAGATGTAGGACTTTCATGGAAGGGGCTTGTCAAGTTCACATTCATCTCTCACAGCTGGAAATGCTTGTCCTGCCCTAAATAAATTCAATAGCTCTTCTCAATATACCCCTGGAGAAAGACAGTATTGGCCTTTGCAAGAATTGTATTAATGTTTCATTTTTCTATCTAAAGCTACAGCTTGTAAATCACATACTGACCAATAATACCATGGACGTAGAAAAGTATAGGACTAAGTGTTATGTAGTGATGTAGGTAGTTACAGTACTTTGGTATTCAAATCGCTACTAAAAATAAATCATAATTGACTAGTTTTCCAGCAATAAGCTAGTTTAATGTTTGTCGCCATAGATTTAGTTAATTATTTTATATATTATAAAATTAAAAAAAAAAAAATTCACAATCGTTTAAATTCTACTGTATCTTAAAAAGAAAGAAAGAAAGAAAGAAAGAAAGAAAGAAAGAGAAATGACTTTCTAAAGTTAATGCCATTTTTTTGTGGTATTTCTTTGAAATGATCAAATAGTGACATTTTAGTATTGTGACATCCCAAATTACATTTACAGAAAAAACAAATAACTTCACAGATAACTTACACAGAGTTTAAATTATAGCATAGCGTATTTGCAGCATTTAACTTTATATCTCAAGCTAGCATCTTGATGTAGGCTTTCAAGCTCAACAAGGAGTTTTACTTTCAACAAATATGTTTCCAAGTAACATTCTCCTGTGAACGTAACAGCATTACACAACAGGTTCCAGTTATAGTTTGGCCTGTTTCGACAGGCAGAACCCTGTGGCGATGATAATCAAGATGTTTCTCTTGTTGTTTTTCTTCCTTTATAAACACAATTACGAAAAGTAAGCCCTCCGTGGTGCGCAAATGTAAAAATCGCAGGAGAGACTGAAGGATTTCTCAGTCCCAGACAGGGTGTCACTATGGGGATTTAACCTTTAATCTGGTTTATTGTGAAAGCCTGTAACTGCTGGCAGAGTATGTTCATTCACTGGGCGCTACTGCTTATTAAACATCCCAGAAAAAGAGTTTGAACTGACTTTAGATGTTGCTGACTTAATTTTCTTGGAACTAAAATTAATAGCTCACCCAAAAATGAAAATTCTGTCATCATTTACTCACCCTCATGTTGTTCCAAACCTGTACAAGTTTCCTTCTAATGTTGAACACAAAAGAAGATATTTTGAAGAATTTTGAAGTAAGGGAAGAAATATTATGGAAGTCAATGGGGACCAACAACTGTTGGAATTTGGGAATCAAACTGTATACACCGAGTGTATTCTGCTAATTTTTTTTCTAAAAACTCTCTTATACTCATTGGCATGCAGGTATAAGTATGCTTTCTGTTATGTAAAAAGTTAATCCCTTTGGTTAAACAGAGCTAAAAAAGGCATAATTTGAAAGTACAGCAAATATTACTTAAGCCAAGTCAAGCAACTCCAAGACCAGACCCAAAAGACAGGCAATCCTGGCCAATGGATTATTAAAGCATTTAAACAGAGCTTAAATTGTAATACTAACCAACGACAACCGTTACACAAGCTGAAACCAAACCCTGTTAAAAGCCATGCGCCTCTGTGTGCTCTAAGGTTATAGATTTCAGAGGGAGATACTTTTTCAAATAGATCTTTCCGCTATAAATCAGATACGCTCTAAGTAAGACAAATAACTCTTCCGTGCTCTTTATGCTGTGCAGACACCATCCAATTTAACTTGAGATACTTCAAAGTGACTGGAACGTTGACTCGAACGTGCCCGCTTGGGTGAAGGAAGGAATGGAAAAATCTGCAGCCAGCCACAGCGCCGGTCAAGCCATCAGCGGCAGTAGGAAATGCAGGATTTGCATTGTTCACTCAAATGCAAATATCCTATTCATACAAAGCAAGTCGATCTTTAATGGCTGGCTTCCAGATGAGATCATGTTTAATCAGACAAATGCAATGGAAGTCTGAATGCAGAACTGAGAGATAATTACCACAATTCATTTATAATGGAGCTGATAATGTGCTCTTAGACAACGTGCAGCAGCTGTGGATGATTAATTTTAACTTTAACTGTGAAATGAACATTTCACCCAAGGCGGCAAGATTATGTGATAATTGTAGTTGAATATATTGACTGACAAGGCTTGAAATAAGTAGGCTTAAAATAAAATAAGAAGCCTAGATCATGTCAGAAGATGTGAAAGGCATTGCAATTTTAGGATTAAGACTTTTTAAACTCTGACTACCCAAACCCAGTTCAAAACTCAAGTCGCTCACCCACTGTAAGATATGGCAAATATCACATAGTTGGCACAGTGCAGTCTCAATCTCTGTCCGACACGGGTAAAATAAGTTGACACGGAAGAGAAGATATTGTTGAATAAAGTCGTTATTTTTGTTTTCTTTGTGCACAAAAAGTATTCTTGTAGCTTCATAACATTATGGTTTAAAGGGTTAGTTCACCCAAAAATTAAAATTCTGTCATTAATTACTCACCCTCATGTCGTTTCAAACCCGTAAGACCTTCGTTCATTTTCAGAACACAAATTAAGATAGTTTTGCTGGAATCTGAGAGCTGTCTGACCCTGGCGTTGCTGTCTATGCAGGGTCAGACAGCTCTCAGATTCCTGCAAAACATTTTTGGGTGAACTAACCCTTTAACCACTGATGTCACATGGACTATTTTAACGACGTCCTAACTACCTTTCTTGGCCGTGAACGTGTCAGTTGTGTTGCTGTCTCTCCGATTTCATTAAAAGTATCTTAATTTGTGTTCCGAAGATGAACAAAGGTCTTACGGGTTTGGAACGACATGAGGGTGAGTAATTAATGACAGATTTTCATTTTTGTGGGAGGAACTATCCCTTTAATTTCCAAAAGATAAATTCAAGCCCACCCTATAATTTTAATATCTTGTTTTGGTCTTGAACAACTGTTTTGAACAAGTCTGTTGAGAGAAAGGTCACTCATTATATATCCAAATACTCAAATAATGCTAAAAAAATCCTTACTCATCACCACCAACTAGTATAACCTACAGAAAGAGTCACGGAATGAGCTGGCAAACAAAACGAACAACTTTTTTTGGTGCATTGAAAAGATTCAAGTCAAAGCAATGAATAAAATTCCCTATTTAATGCTCTTCTGGACTCTTGAGGCAATAGAGAAGTTAGGCCCTTCAGTGGAGTTGACAACAATTCAGAATCAATTTTGTTTGGGATCGACTCCCAGCCCTAGTTCCACTCCAAAAAACACTCTGAAAATACCACTTTATTGCCTCTTGACGACATCAGCAGAAGATACCGAGGATGCAACCGGGATAAACCGAAGAATTCAAGGTCAGTGCAATGTGGTTGGAACGAAACCACCCAGTTCTTTAGCTCCATTTGAGCATGGGCATCACTAAGCAACACCCAATGGAAACATGTCCTCTTGGGCTTGTGAGACCAAAGTCGTATTTCTTTTCTTAACAAAACTTGTTTTTTGGCTAATTGCCTTTTGAAGCTAGGAGCAAGATGTGATTACATTTCAATCTAAGCTCATGATTTCCAGAGATCTCTGTTTTTTCTCATGTCAAGCCATTACTGTGCAATTAAAGATAGATTTCGCCAGCAAACATTTGAGGGCAGGAGACTGCCAATTCATCTTACTACAGACAACCAGTATTAATCACAGAGACAATTAACACACCCACATGCATACACAAACGCAAACCGTTCCCCAGACACAGCGCGCTGGAAAGATGCCTTTCCCAGACACATTACGTTTACGTGTCATTTAGGGCTGGAAAGTAGATGCTACAAGCAACAGATGATGTCATTTTATGGTAATCTGCAAACAATACATACATAAAAATCGACATCTGCCGAGCTCTTCATCAGTGGTTCTTGTAATAAATGTGAAAAGTGCTTCGGCAGTCCATGCTATGAACTGGTAATGCTGTAATATGACACAAAATGCTTTAAGATGTGACTTGAGACAGTAAAATCCATTTCTGTCCATAACAGACAAACTGCATTACCAGGAAGCAACATCTCATCTTGATGGAGTGACTTCCATTACTGCATTAGATGTTTGGATGATGTACTTCCTGACCTTTAGAAATGCGAGGGAGCCAGAGCCTGGCCTAGCGGTGTGCAAGTGACACAAGCTCAGATCCTGATCTCAAAACTTCCTGACCCTCTTCCTTTGTCTTCTCACCATCATTTCCTGTACTCTTTCTACTAGCATTAAAGAAAAGAAATGAAAAAAAAAAAAAAACAACAGATGATACAGATAATTATTTTATGTTATGGCCAATAAAAGATAAATGAAATTCTATACCAATTCTAAAAAAAAAAAAATTTCAAAAATTCAAATTCTAAATCGATATATAAGACTGTGACCAAGTTCAATGGGTTTAGTCTTTATATCAAAACATTTAAATTGTTTGTGCTCTCAGACAGAGGAGGATCATGGGAAATTGTTCAAAAAATCTTGTGTAATGTTGAACCTCACCACAAGGTTCAAGAAAATCAATCACAGACAGTGACAGACCAGCACAACTGAGAGTTTCCAAACAGTTCCTTTATTTAAGCCCTTGATGAGAAGATGGAAACTTTGAAGTTCTTGTGTTTGTCTCTCTGATGAGAACCATTGACATGGGCCTCAAACTTTTATAGCAGTCAATCACGCAAAAGCAAACATCTTCGATAAGCCGAAGAGGGTCCGCATCATTTGAAATGGGTTTAATTAGACATGTTGACATTTTCATCA
Source organism: Sinocyclocheilus rhinocerous (assembly GCF_001515625.1). Lineage (NCBI taxonomy): Eukaryota > Metazoa > Chordata > Actinopteri > Cypriniformes > Cyprinidae > Sinocyclocheilus > Sinocyclocheilus rhinocerous. The sequence continues at coordinate 541,861 of NW_015658518.1, read as the reverse complement.
TGTTGGCAGTGAAGCCGGTGGGCTACATCTGGTGGTCCAGACTCCTTATGAGGATCTACTTATTGATTATGTAAAGATCCCCACCAAGTCATCAAGGGCGTTTCTTCAGTGCTTAGTTTATTATTCTTTAGACACTCAATCTAAACACACTTTCAAACCCAGCTAGAGTCATTGACTAATAAAACTACATTAATCTGAGATATTCAGTAGAAGCAAGAATGTTGAATTACACTTAATAGTGCGGCAGGATCTGTGGCCAACCTGTCAAAAAGACACATGGATTCTCTCAAAAGCTAAATTTCCTTTGAGACCCAAAAATAAACCTCCACTAACTCCCCCATCCAGGAAAGGAAGACCCCACTCTGCCTGACGTCCCACTGGGCAAAGCAAACAGTGCGTGAGTTCAAGAGCGAGGGAAAACTTCCCGTAGTTCCGTTTACTCAAGATCAATGCCCTGCAACCTACACAATACACAAAATACTCTTTATCTGGAGAAATGTCTGACTGGACATCTTTTCACAGTAAAAGATTGTGGATATAAAGCACGACAACTTGGTTTTAGGACTGGTATTATAACTAATACTAAGTGTGAGAAGTGTGGCAAATTGGCAGGCCAAACCTAATAAAGGCCTTTTCTTCAGGGTTCAGGGCAAACAGTGGATGGTGCTATAGTATCCGATAGGGATGTCAAAAGTAAGTCAACACTAAAATAATAAAAATGCAATGATCAATGGTCAAGCTAGTCCTGGTTTGAATATGTATGGTCAAGCCAACCGCAATGCAAATAATGGTGTGTGTCTATAACGAATATTACAATAATCTCCAGGATGAGCACAAAGACTTCAATCACTGTTTACTTAATTTTTTTTAAATCTTTGATCTATTGTTTTCCTTGTTATAATGCTTGTAATTTGTTTCTTTGATCTTTATTGTATTACTAACTGTTTTTGTAAATAAAAAAAAATAAAAAAATGAAACACTCAAAGCAACGTTTTACCTTTAATGAGTTATAAGATATTATAATGGGCTAAATATATAGTTATGGTCAGTAAGATTTTTGTCCAAAGTTTAGGGTCTGTAAGATTTTAATTAATACTTAATTTTTAATTAATACATTTAAGATTTTATATTTTTTACATTGTTACAAAGATTTTTTTAAAAAATTAAAAAAAAACAAAAAATCTGTATCAAATAAATGCCATTCTTTAGAACTTTCTATTCATCAGAGAATCCTGGAAAAAATGCCTGGTTTCCACAAAAGTAAAGCAACCCAATTATTTTCAACATTAATAATAAGAAATGTTTCTTGAGCACCAAATTAGCATATTAGAATGATTTCTGAAGGATCATGTGACATTGAAGACTGGAGTAAAGGCTTCTGAAAATTTAGCTTTGCCATCACAAGAAAGAAAAACTGCATTTTTAAATATATTACAACAGAAAAGTTATTTTAAATTGTAATAATATTTAACAATATTACTGTTTTTATTGTTTTTTGTTTTTTTTAAATAAATGCCTTCTTGGTGAGCAGAATTTACAAATCTTACCAACCCCAAACTTTTGTATGGTAGTGTATATATATTTAACACTCTTATATACAAGAAAAGGTTTGATTAGTATTTAGGTTCTTTTTTTTCCCTCTTTTCAAATCTGGTATCAAGACTTGTGTAATTTCACTAGTATTGGTGTGGGCTACTAAAATTACAATGTTCTGACAACCCTAATCCAGTCTGTCCCATAAAATACCCCACAAATGCTCTTCCCTGCCATATAGCTGTTGATGTCAGAGCTAGATATGTTTGTATGCATTACAGTGATGACAGAAGAGATAACTTGGAAGTAGGACAACATGAACGTTGTTCCAAAAGCAATGACTCAACCTCCAAGATGTTCTTTGCGATCACTCACAGCCAAAGGAAGCCTCTGTGACAGCTCAGCTGCTGGATTTGATTTGCACTCTTTCTACTCTCATTTCTACCGAAATTTTAACAAACCTAAAAAAAGAACAGACATCGCAGTGCAGGCAGTCTTAGTCTCCACAGAGACTGATATTAGTATCGCAGATCACAGACTGAAAAAAGAAGTTTGATGTCTGCTGGATGTTGAAAGATGGAAAACTGATGACAAACAGCAAGTGTTGCTTTAGACGTTCAGATGTGTCCTCCATGGGACCAATTAACAACTTCTCGGTGCCAGGCTGAGAGAAGCCACATGCAGACAGCCAGCAAGAGGGCACACAGATTTATCTCTATATATCAAGCTCTAAATCTGGATTGTCATTGGTTATTCAATGTTACAGACATGGCACATTTAAAAAAATTGAAATTAAGAATACAAATTAAAGGGATTAAAATTCTGTCATCATTTACTCACCCTAAAGCTGTTCCAAACCTGTATGAAATTCTTTCTTCTGTTGAACACAAAAGAAGACACTATCAAGAATTCACTCTATATATTGACATCCATAGTATGGGGAAAAAATACAATGGAAATCAATGGCTACCAGCAACTGTTTGGTTACCAACATTCTTTAAAGGGGTCATATGATGCGATTTCAATTTTCCCTTTCTCTTTGGAGTGTTACAATTTTTTTAACCTTAAACCGCATAAACACATTTCATTACACCAAATACACAAAATAATGTTCTTTTTAGCAACATCATATGACCCCTTTAAAACATCTGTTTAACAGAAGAAAGAATTTGATGGCAGGTGAGTAAATGATGACAAAGCGTTCATTTTTAGGTCAACCATCTCTTTAAATTATTTTAAAAGAATAATTTACCAATAAAATGCTAATTTAGTCATTATTCACTCACTTAATCTTCTCCTCTGCCATAGTTCTCAAATCTCATTCGTCAATGACGTCAAACTTCACAGGTTCTCGCATGTCTCATGACCGTCATGGTAAATTTGAATTTAATGTTAGTTGAATGAGATTTGAGAACAGTGACAAACAGGAAAATTACTTAAATTTCAGCTTTTTTTCACACAAAGCCATCATATGGATTTAGAGGACATGTGGACTTCTTTTATGATATTTTCATCATGCTTTTATTGTCCTTCAGTAACCACTGGCTTTCAAAAGAACAGCTAAACGTTTGTGACAAAACTTTTTTACTATGGAAGAAAGCAGTCATACAAATATGGAAATACTTGAAGGTGGGCAAATGATGAGAGAATTTTAATTTGGGGGTAATATTATCCATTTGAAGTAGTCAGACAACTAAAATCACAAATTATTATATTAAAATAAATAAAACACCCATTTACAAGAACTAGACTGCTGTGTCTAAGAACATTCTGTGTTAATCAAACCATTCAGACTTTAGATCATTTTCTAAAGCCTTTATTACTAAATAGCAGCAACTAAATCTAATCCTTCTATCCCCTTGATCTCTGTAAGAAACCAAACGGGCACTGCCCATCTGGCATGATGTCAGACATGGAAAGCAGACAGCTCACATGCCCTAGTTTGCTTACATGAGGTTGGCAAAGTCATCTCTGGCTTGCAAAGCCGGCCACAGGATTGCTGAATCAAAGGTAATAGCAATGATAAGATCAGTGTAGAGAGAGGACTGTGAAACTGAACCCTTAGAGAAATGAAAGCTTTACTGAGTCTGAGCCAAAAACAACATCATTTGTTGACTTTGCATAAATGCATTATAAGATTTGTGCAAATATTTAAATATCTAAAAAGAGAAAAGAGGGAATGCTTGTTGGATTGCTGAAAGTCTCAGTAAAATGATTTCCATTTCACTGAGATTTACAGTAGCTCAACTGAATGCTATGCTTACTTTGTGCAACAATTAAAAAAAAAAGATACAGTTTCATATGATCTTTAACAATTCAATGCATTTTTATTACAGTGAACATATGAATTTCCTCAAATGAGAAAATATATTTTTAAAACATGCATAATGGATAACTACTATACATATTACAAAAACTAATATGATATTATATAATTTTAATATTATTTTACTGTTTTTATTTTCAACTTTTAAATGAAAATATCATGCAAAACTATTATATACATGCAACAAAAATGTATATGTTTTTTTTTTCCAAAAATGAAATCAAAACTATTATATAGGCCTACATACAACAAAAATGTATAGATTTTTTTTTTTAAATGAAATTAAAACGAATTTGCATATTGTAACAATTTAATACACTTCTATATAATGAACTTATAAAAATATGTTATATAGCTTTAAATTATGTAAATTGTTTTTATTTTTAATGGTATTACATAGAATTTTTAAAATAAATTTTCCCCTCCAAAAAACAATTTAGATTATATAATTTTATATAACATATATTGTTTTTTTAGTGCTGTCAAACGATTAATTGTGATTAATCGCATCCAAAATAAAAAATTTTGTTTACAATGTGTGTACTGTGTATATTTATTATGTATAAATAAATACACTCTTACAGTATATATTTTGAAAATATTTACATGTCTATATTTATATAATTTATTAAAACTATGTAAGAGTGAAACAGAACCCAGCTGTTTTTGCATTTTCATTGTATTTGAACATTTCTGAATGTGAATTCATGGTCTAATTTAGTTGTGATTTATTTATGTATTTATTTATTATTTAATCAATGTCAAAGTTGACTGAGAATTTAATAAAATGCTCATTTAATTATTGTAATATAATGCTGAATAACAACAATGCAAAGCTAAATGAAGGCGAAGAATTTGACCAAACATGCTAAATAATAATAATAATAGAAATAATTATTTATTATTCTTATTCTTAGCATTCTTGGAGTGAAGAGTAAAACAGACACAGGTTGTAATTCACTTGTCAAAAAAGTTAATTTTTGGTCCAGTTTAGTTGTTTGTTTGTTTAATGTACGCTTTTATTTATTTAATGTCAAAGTTGACAGCAAAATTAATAAAAATGCTTATTTACTTATAATGTATTACTCGTATTCCTAGTATCCTTATTTGTTATTATTAAGATTATTTTATGTTATTCAAATATATATTATTCAAATATTTTAATTAATACAAAAAGTGTATATTTAATTTATTTAAATGTTTAATTTTTCAATCAATCATTTAATTTACTTCTTCCAATTGATTGTGTAACCCTAGTTTTTAGGGCAAAGGTAAGAACAGGACTCCAGTAAGGTGCATACAGTTTATGCATGGGTATAATTCTACCTTAGTTGCTAATGTGATTAGTTTGATAATTGAAGGGGGCAGGGAGAAGGCGGCCAAAATAATGAATCTAGACAGATAATCTGTTGGGTTTTAATTAAATGACAGCCACAAAGACGCAGCGCGATTGTAGAGGTAGCCATGCGATCCTACAGCGCGTCCAATAAAGTTAATCTGTGCTGCTGTCTTCTACTGTGCAGTAAACCTGCTGTACATATGGCCTCCCTCTTTCAGCGCTGATTACGGCCTGTCTGATTTAGAAGGCCTGAAAGGCCATCAGCTGTGACCAACAGCCCATTTTAGAGCCCCATGGGCAGCGATGGGTCAGGCCACTCTGGCCTGCAGTTCATTTCGGCCCACACATCACAAATGACAATCATCTGCCCTGGCAATCACAGAGAGAAGCTGCTCCCTCAGAGAGCCAATAGAGTGGGACGACGGCCATCCAATCTCAGGCTGTTCTGACAGCGCTTCACTTCAGTAATCAAGCTGGAGGGACAGAGAGAGAGAGAGAGAGAGGCCCCCTCTGCTTACCAAACGATTGAGAAGAGAAGGGAAAACCTCGGCTTGCTCCCAATCCCAAGATTTCAGTCTAGACGCCATCTGGACAATGGACATGGTTATCAAGAGACACCTGCATGATTTAAGTACTTTATTAAAGTACAAATAATACTCTTACAGTAAATATGATGATAATAGTTTGCTCCAATGTCTGATGTCAAAGTAGTAATTTGCAAATGATTAAAGCATACTTTTTGAGCTTAAACTATTAAAAAGAAAGAAAGACAGAGCTTTGATGTGATGTTTAATAGCTGTTCTAAATATAATATTCTTCTTATTCTATCAGTTATTTATATATATATATATATATATATAGAGTTAAAGGGATAGTTCACCCAAAAATGAAAATTAGCCCATACTCACCTTCAAGCCATCTTA
>NW_015658518.1:530917-531025 GCF_001515625.1 Sinocyclocheilus rhinocerous | reverse complement strand
TCTTTGATCTCTTTGATCTTCCAAGCTGTTTAATGGCAGTCAGTAGGTGTTGCAGTTCATCAATCCAAAATAAAGCGCATAAAGCGCATCCATCCATAATAAAAAGTA
>NW_015658518.1:485791-530907 GCF_001515625.1 Sinocyclocheilus rhinocerous | reverse complement strand
TGCCGACTGTCGTATGCGGAAGCGTTCCGGCGGATGTCGTAGGATGTATGCGTCGTCGCGCATGCGCCGCTGAGATATGCTAGACTCATGAGGTTGTTTAAGGAAGCAAAGTTTCCTTACTTTAGCAAAGGAAAACCAGTCTCCTCTTGACTTATATCGAAATCCTCCGACATTCTTCTTTACAAATCCTCGTTTTGTACTTCTAATTCGTGACCATTGTTTTGTTTGGATCTCTCCCCTGTGCTTCCGCGTTCATCACTTCTGAGTGGCGCATGCACAACGCCGACGTCCTACGTCCGGTACTACACAGAGCCGTTGTTCACTGACGAGCTGCGCAAAACCACGTTCAAAATCGCACGATTTTTTGCGCAGCTTGTCGGTGAACAACGGCTCTGTGTAGTAAATGTTGCTCTATGTGAAAGCTTAAGCTACGTGATGGAGATTTACCGCTGATTACAGAAGCGGCTTTACTGACAAGATGCGCATTAAATATCGCATGCGAGTTATCGTGCAGCCCTAATATATATATATATACACGTAAAATAACAGAAAAAGTACTGTCAGCTTATTATTTGTTAATTCTAAATACTGGTGAAACATCTTAAAATAATACAGAAAAAGTCCTTCAAATTATAAAGAACATTTTAACATATTTTTGCAGTTGTTTTTAGAATGTACATACATTTTATATAATAGTTATACATATAATTTTTATGAAACATACATTAAAATCTAAACAAATTTATGAAAACAAACACATAAATGCATATTTATGTTTATAATTTTATACACATTAAAAACGGTTTTATTCATAAATGCAATTTCATGCTGCTTAAAGTACTCAAAACCTATCTAATGCTTTTTGACATCAAAAATTAATAAGTATATCTATTCATCCAATTCAAACCCTTCTTGTTTCCATATCCACAAAATTTACATAAATATTTTATAATTTCTCCTTACATAGCCACGGTTGCACAGAAAGGGAAAAATTATTAACCAATACTATCATAGTCTACCATGGTCCACTTTTCACGGTCCAGACAAATCCCATATTGCATTATTTTCAGCTCCATATTCTTCTACACTCTGAAAACTGTCACATTATGGAAGATGAATGCATTGCAAAAATCCATTTCATGCTGTCTTTATAAGTACTTGTGGAGGAAGTACTCAAAACCTATCTGATTCTACTCGACATGCGAAAGGAAAAAAGAAAAATTACCCATTATAGGAACTCATTCATCCGACTCAAAGCCTTCTCTTTCCAAAACCACAAACCCCAAATAAATACAGCCCGCGAGAACTTGAAACGGCAATGGGTTTGCCCTCAATTTCAGGTGAATGACGACGGTTCCTCATGCGAGTTCATCTATCAGGCCTCTGGACAGGTCCACAGCAGGCCACGGAGATGAGGCCATAACTCAGCCCTGGCATCTATCCACTCTTTTCTCCATCTCTGCTCTGGGTGTGGGGATTATAGCATCACAGATATGAGCTCCACAAGTTATGGCCTCCACTCTGTAGCGCAGGTGTCAGGGTCGAGTGTGATTTGGAGATGGAGAGCAGATACAGAGAGCTCCCTAGGGAAAGCTGGACACACAGCACTAAAGTCAAGCTTACGGAGCGCCTAATGGACCTGAGTGATGGTATGTCACAACAGCATAAACGGTACACGGATTAGAGAGGAGGAAGTTTTTAAATGAGGAAGCGATAGAAAGTTTAGCTTCTTGTATTATTAGAGGGGCAATTTCCCTTTAGATTTACAGTAACTGTCATTTCAAAAATAGATTTAGCAGTGCATCATGTATAAAACCACAAGAGATGCAGATGCACTTTTAAAAGGCAACATATTTAAATCGGGAATATGTTTTTTCACTTAGAATTCTGTTATAAGACAATAATTCCTTTTAAGAAATTCTTCCAACATGAAACATCCATGAGTTGCCTGAAAAAGGAACTAAATGTCATGCTTAAAAAGTGACTAGGCAATCCACTGATGTATAATTCATACTGCCTTTGCCATCAAAACTTCAAATTTTTCATTTTTGGGAGCTTTTTAGCCAGCGTTTTGAAGCGAATGTTTTGTGCATTACTCTGGTCGCAATATATATGTGCAGAAACCACTTTGCTAAGTGCTCCGTTTCCTGTCTCCACATTAAAAATCATAACCCCCATTCCTCAATGCTTTTATTATGCTCCAAAATCAAATGCCAACGTCCCGTTTTTAATAAAGCCCTTATACGACTAGGGATATCTGATAGTGCTCACTTAAATGTTACCAACCTTGGTCCTCACAAGCCTTTGGTTGAATAACAGAGGTCAGTGCAGTGATTTAAGAGACCGTTCTCGTTTGCATGCGTGATATCAGGACTCCAAACCAAAAAAAGGCTTCTCTACCCCCGCCACGTCACATCTGCTCTTTCTCAAGGCAAATTAAATAACTAGCACAGGAGGCATAACACTGCCCAGGACTGGCCTGACACTTGTTTCTGCACTCATTCCACCTCAGGGAACGCCGTGAGACAAAATGTCATTTCTAGTTTTAAATGAAGCCTGCTACTAATCACAAACATGAGGCATTTGAAAACAGAAGGCACTGCTTGACAAATCTACTCAGACTGCAGCTTACACAACAAAACCAATACAGTGCACAATCTGCAATACCTGCAGTAACTGAAACTTTGGTTTTATTGCTCAGTCAGAGGATTCATACTTGCTCTAATAGCTATGCTATGAGGAAAATGAAAGAGAAATGCATGTCTTGACAACTAGGCCTGTCGCAATAATCAATATATCGACTTATCACGCAATATACGTACATGACCTCAATAATTTTTGGTGACGCAATATATCGCCCATTATATTTACTTAAAAATTAATGTCACAATGTTTTGTACATTCCACTTGCGCCTGTGTCTTTTGCAGCTTCTCGTACATAACGTGGTGTAGTCATGAGGTGCTAGTTCAAATTTAAAAAATGCTTCTACAAAAAGAGTTTCATCTGCAGATATGGCCTTGTTTAGGGATCTGTGCCTTTGTGCATGCGGACATCTGACTGCTAAGTAGTGATTGTGTTTTTCAGCAATAGTGTGCACCCTTAATTTACAGAGAAAAGAAGGTCAGGGAAAAATCTGTAGATGGGAAAATCTCCATACAAGTTCGTTGCTCATTTTTCTTTTTTTCCTACTTGTTACTTTGCACTTTTTGTCCTTCTTAAATTATTATGCTGTTACATTATGATTATATATTCAGTGGCATAAAATGGTCTTTAGAATGACAATAATATCGCTTATCGCAATTATTTCTGGGGCAATATATCGCACAACAAAAAGTTGTTATCGTGACAGGCCTATTGACAACCTGAGGAAAATGATAATTTCCTCATTTTTAAGATTCTACACATTTCTGAGATAGTCAAGTGAGGCAAGAAAGAAAAACATGTTAAGCCTATATGGTTTGTATAGCATAAAAATGTTGGTAGGCGTCTAATTAAATAAATTAGTCACTACAAATGTAGGAATCTAACCCTGGAGACATTAATTTCACATACTGGCGACAGTGGACGCTCTCGTCGCTCGCTTGCTCTCTGGATTATTGCTTCTCAACGGCGCGTAACTCTCCTGCAGCTCTAGTTTTCTTTAATGTTATTATAACGTGCCCTAACGCCACTTAGGAAAATAAATGTGTCATCCCAATGGGGTAGAGGGGTAAAAAGATTATGAAAAGCTACCGTTCTCCATGTGAGAGAGTTAATGGAGATGTGGCTTTTCCGTCCGTTAGAAACAAGTGGCGGGACCAAGGGAGATAGCCTACTTGTTATACAACGCATACTTGAATATCACAAAGGCTGGCAGCAGAGATTCATGATATTTTCATGATATTTGAGTTGAGTCGGTTCTTCTCATTAAGTGCGACTGGTACAGTCCGATTCTAGAACAAATTATTCCCATGATCTGGTTCTCTTTATCGAATCAAAATGACGACCGGTGCAGTCCGATTCCCCAGTGAAGAACTCTTATGAGCTGGTTCATCTCAGTTAATCAAAAACATACAACGCGGCCAGTGCAGTCATATTCCCTAAATAACGACTCTGTGATGAGTCGTTTGTTTTAGAGAAATAAAAACAAGTATGAATCAGTCGGAGTTGTTTTTGAATTGATCTGACTCACTTGCTTAACCGCAAATTAATGGCCGATCCAAAATGAACCAAGGCTAACTGTAGCCTACTTAAGGTTCGTGAGACTTCAATGAATAAGTTTATAAGAAAATGTGCAGTTAAACATACGTACGAGTATTGTATATTCTATATATTAATTAAACACCAGATGTTGCCAGATTTTGCTTTAGTAACTATTATTTAATATAGGCTACATTTAGTTCTCACTTATGCCGCCCCTTTAAGAAGTTTTTTTAAAAGTCGGTAAAAGTTGGTGTTAACACAATTTTTTATATTATTTCTCATTTGTTAGCCTTTATCGGTTTTGTAGATAAGCCTACATGATTATCTCATTATTTTGGCAACAGACTAGCCTACTGAGGGCAGTAAATGCATGCCACACGAATCGCATGCATCAAAAGTACTCAAAGCATCATAAATGGAACCGAAACACAATTCCCATTCCTAAATATCACTATCTGACTCTAATTCTAAATTGCCAGGCTCAAACACGGTCAGTTCCCCCAGGCTGACAATTCCCCTGTTATAAATTAACGAGCAGAGTGCGATATTCTTAGGCATCATCCCTTTCCCAACAATCACAAATAGACAGCACGTGATTCGCGTCCTTGAGTGCATTCCAACAAAAACAGCAACACACGCTCAAGACTTAATGTTTCAAAGTTGCACGACTGGCTCTGTTTATCCGCTGACAGTTGTCATGCTCGCGCCGCCATTCCACACACTGTCGCGACATGTAACAGAATGAAAAGAACAAAAGCCGCCGCCACTACATTCGGCTCAACGTTCTCCGGTTGCTACGAAACCGGGGAACTCACTATGACGATCAAGAACGTGCAGATGTATCAGGTTCATTCACTGGCATACCTGTCATCGTAGCAGAAATCGGCGTCCAGTGTGTTGACATACAGGAGCAGTGCCACGGCGCTGCACACCAACTCTGCGATCATCTCTCAAAAAAGAAAAGAAGGAAAGGAATTTAAAGAGTAGAAGGATGATATTAAAGCCCTTCTTTGATTTCTCTCTTCGTCTTTGTCAAAATGCCTTTGCCAAAAAACAATATCCGAGTCCCCATCCTTGCAAAGAGTTGAAATGCATTATCCAGACATCCTCCTCTTAACCCATGTTATTTGCGGAGAGAATCCCGTAGGCTAGAGTGGATGGTGCACATACAGTATTTACAGTACGCTCGACTGTGTTTGGACGTCCTTACACCGAGAGTGTTGAGATGATGCATAGTGGACGCCGAATAAATGTCGTGATTGAGCCGCGTGTGGTTAGTGGCTCCAGTGCGCCTGCGCACAACCCCTCCTCCTGGGTATGTGTACACATACACACGGTCTGACTTAACCCTCTATTGCACGCATTCTGAAATGTGTCCAAAATATTTGATTCACTTTTCTTGCACATTTTTAGTCAAATAAAACGTTTTGAATAGCTATATTCGGGGGTGTTTCTTACTATATAAATAAACCAGTCATTTCGTGCAATCCAAATTGGCTTTTGGCGCCCCTAGCACCATTAATAACAGTGCTAGATACATTTTAAATAAGGAAAAAATATATGCTGTTCGATTAATTTGACCTTTTTAACAGGTATGCAATCAAGAATATTAAGATTCATCTTGTTATCTGCTATATTTGCTCTTATTTCTTATAATGATAGTTTGTTACATTTGATGTTGTTTACTGCACATTTTGCACTGTTATCATGGTTTATGGCAAGGCCACTCAGGATGAATGTTGATTTGTTATATGGACTTTAGTTTTACCATCTCTACTATTAATAGTGCTTATCAGTATATTTCAAGGTCAAAATAATATTTTAGCAGTCAAGGTAGATTGATATAGTATATAGTAACATGATATTAGCTTATGACACACGAGCATAAATTATTAACTGTAAAATATACAAGCACCAAAATGCCTCAAGTGTTCTCACCACACACACACACACACACACACACACTAGTCAACATTTGAAGTGAGTCAAAACCTTTCATCAAAGTTGTCCTAAAACCTAAAACCAAAATGTGTTCTTGTCTTAGATTAACTTTTTTGATCCACTTCAATATGTGTGTGTGTGTGTGTGTGTGTGTGTGTGTGTGTGTGTTTTACAGTGGAAATGAGTGCAGGAGTGTAGTGCAGAAATTATTTTTCACACAGATGTATTTAAATGGTGAAATATTTTGGGTGAAATTAATTTAACGTATTCATATGAGTCTTTCTTCTGTACCCTAAAATGCAGCTCATGACATAAGAGTGCAAGGCATGTCCTTTGAGTGAAATGATTATTCACGTCTCAGATTTAATTTGCTGTGGTGTTAACATTAATTATTGAATCATGTCACAAATATAGCGGCGTGAATTTAAAATGTGCTGAAAATGCATGCTAGACAAGAAAGTGAAATTCAAAAGGGAGTCATTTTGTGATTATGCAGATGATCAGCAGACCATTTAGGCACAAACTGAATATTATGACATGTTTTCGCACTTGAATTTGAAGCAGATGTGTCCCGTTGAAATAACTGGTGTTGCAATCAATTGTTTTAGGTCTGCAACCATAACCAACAGTTGTGATTACTGTTTATTTTGTGTATAACACTCAGTTCTTGTTAAAACCAGGTAAGTTATTATTAATACATATAACAAAGGTTATAATGATAAAAATGTCAAGTCTATATACATGCAATCCTTAATGAGCTTAATTTTTAAAACATCCAGTAGAGGGCCCACATTCAGGGGGGGAAAAATCAAGTCATTGTCTTTGGCAAAAGTGGGAAAACACTGTCTTTTCAAATGAATTGCTCCTATAATCAGGTCTTCAACCTACACATATTTTTCATTTAGCAGAGGCCATACGCTTTAGGCAGGCTTTATGTGTAATATGTACTGCTTTCTTCAAACAGCAGGGAGTATTTGGATCCCTTTGAAGACTTGAGAAATCGAAGAAAAGAAACTGAGGAAGAGAGAAAGAATCAATCTTGTAGTTGCTGAGGACACAAAGAGTGCTCTATGGTCCAGTGAATATTGATGTAATTCTAGTTCAATAGCGAGACCCAGGCTACTTAGACAGTCTTCAATGTGGCCATTCATAGAACAGCAGGATGCTATGATGTAATCTGTTAGAGAACTGAAGGAATCACAGGAACTGACCCTTCTGTCTCACTGTAACAGACTCAGTGGATTTTCACTGAAATTGTCTTATAGGAATGGGTGTGCCGCTACACAACCATTTGTTTTTTCTGAGACTGTAATTACCATTTTGCTCCCTCCTGACCGCATGACTTAATTTGAGATAATTTTGTGCACACAGCACTAAAAGAGTATTTTACATTTATAATGTTAGCTGTAATGTATTTCATTTTCACAAATTAAAAGTTTTCATAAATGTTACAGTGGTATAATTCTGTATTCTTACAATTTTTTCTAAATTAGTAGGTTCTATGTTTCCCAAATCCTGCTTTTTGGGTATACCACGTATCAGATCTGCAAACAATTTTTGTTTGCCTCCTGCTAGGGATATAGACGGAAACCTCAGAATTCCTGTCACTGTGATAATTCTACATAGATAGGGGCAGTATTTAAACTAAGACTCACAAATTTAGGCTTAGCACAGTCTGAAATCCCACAAAAACTCTTTTAAAGCAAAATAAGTAAGCTTGAAGTACGTGGCCCCTCAAATTCATTTGCAGCACAGTCCCAGCTTCAAATTACACGGCAAACTTCACATTTGAAAGTATAAATGGTTTGTTTGAGTTCACAATAAAGAGCTCAAAAGCCTACATATTGTTTGCTTATGGGTAACACTTTAAGCTTATGAAGAATTATATACCATGTAAATTTGATATAGGTTTAATGTAGCATGCGGGAATGTCATTACCTAAAGTATACTATCAAATTCCTGTATATGAAATAGGTGTAATCCCTCTTGTACATGTATTATTTGCACATGTCATTTGTCAATGTCAAATTTGTATGATTTTCTAATAATCTGTTTCCTGTGTGGGGAAAAACCTCCATTACTCTAAAGCGAACAGCCTGCTATTTACATGTAGCTTTTAAACCCAGTTGCCTATTAGTTATTTATATTAACAACCAGCACTTTTTAATGCATTATATGCTTCATAAATATATTCTGAAAATTTAAGAGGGCCCTTGATCTGTGGTTTACCATATATTGTTAAATGACTGAGCCGTTTTTGCAGTTCTGTTTCAATAGAGGGTCTTTTTGGATTGTGGAAATTTTCAGTTTTTTTACAAATGCATTTAAAGCAATAGTTTACCCAAAAATGAACATATGTTGAAAACGTACTCACTCTCAGGCCATCCGAGATGTAGATGAGTTTCTTCATCAGAACAAATTTGGAGAAATGTAGCAAAATCACTTGCTCACCAATGGATCCTCTGTAGTGAATTGGTGCCGTCAGAATGAGAGTCCAAACAGCTGATAAAAACATCACAATAATCCACAAATGATCCACATGATTCACCAACATGACTGCGAGTGTGATATTGCTTTAATTCAACAATTCAATAAACAAGAGGTTAATTTTAAGTACATTTTTGACACAATGTTGCCAGTTGTGTATTTTTGCTCCACTAAAGAAAATAGTTGAATTTTATGACTACAACATGTTATTTCTTTTTCAATTTCATTCAAAGTTTGTACTTTCTTTGTACTTTTATATCCATCTCTTTTCAAAGCGTCACCCCCTCTGTGTCCATCTATGCCCTTGCAACTGTTATATTTAATGAATAACAGCCATGAGGGAGACCACAAGATCACATGTCTACAGTTAAAAACAGGTTGCCTTCAGCCATATAAGTGATATTAAATCAGTCTGCCTTGAAATGAAATGATAATGTAGGAGGATGGTGTGATTGATGGGAGAACCTAGGTGGCGTATTTGACACCGTAAGATAAGAATGAGTGACACTTGTGATTGATAACATTTGCTCCTTCATTATTCATTTATGACTGCAGGTTTAGTAAGCTTGAAACCATGGGCTGCAATTGTGCACAAAATTGCATTTCTGCTGTCTTTTGTTTCACAATGCATTTTTGTTATTAACTTCCCATCAGTGTTTGAAGAGATAGAAATTTGCCTGGCCAAAAAATAAGCTGACCTTTAGCAAGACCATTTTTAAAACTCAGAAGTGCTGAATTCAGTAGAGTAGCAATTGAAAATGCCATTTCAATAACAGACCACATAGGGAGAAGGGTTCTTTGTGTCATTAGTGAGGCATTTATGAAAGAGAAAGTCATTCACTAGCAAAAAGGTTGTAAGTCAGCCAGCTTGTACTAAGAAAACGAACACATACCTTTCCTCTGCTTTTTGATTTTACATTTTGATTTCAAACATTATGCAGACCCACTAATAATGAACCTAAGTGAATAACTGCATACTGACCTTCAACAGAGGTAGGTTGGAAAACCGAGGCCTTTTGGATGTCTTTCAATGATTAAACTCAAAATTGAATTTGACAGATCTGGCATGTATGAGTCACTGATGACTAACTTTCACATTTCCGGTCGTATGTACGCATGATTTCAACTTTGGTAACCTTATCTGCAAAAAGAAGATGTTTTGCCAGTTCCCTACTGAGCACCTATGGTCTCGAAGATGTGTGTGTGTGTGTGTGTGTGTGTGTGTGTGATGTGCGGTATGAATGAATTTATGTACTTGGAAAAGATCCACTAGTCTACATTATGTGAGTTGGAGCGAAGTGTTTCATGCCCATGAAGCACAAAGAATCGGTATTTTACGCTTGAGTACCTGCACCTGCACATATTCGCAACACATCAGAAGTAGTTAAGGTTATTTCCAGCAGAGATGGAAATCTCAGATTACTCACAGAAGTGCGATAAAGAATGAACGGATGAATGGCATAGGCAACAGAAGACCGTAATACAAAATCTAACCCTGAACGTCACTGTAAAAACAACAGGAGATTATAGATAACCTTTCTTCAGGCTCACTTCTACATGAATTTATGTGTAAGGAAATTCCAGGGTGTAAAAGATTGCTTCTTCGTGGTATCAGGTAAAGGATCCTACCTTTTGCAGCAGAATATCTTAAATGTCCCATCTGTTTATGCTGTACGAATGTAGGAATGTGAGCATTTTTGTGGCTTTATTCTCAAAAAGTCATAGACAGAAGGGGGTCAATGACTGTCATTAAGAGGCTTGGATGGAGGCCTGTTCCCCACAACCGGCCCGTTCCAGCCGCCCATAGTTTCTCTCCGCATCCAATGGCTTTCCCACATCTGATTTACATAATCAAATAACCCCGTTGCACAGTTTTTCCACACTCAAAACTCTCGAATCGCTCAAATAAACCTTTCCTCCATATCCTCACACATTTTTTCCCTCACATATCAGTCATATCCAAGTAGAGCATGTTTTAAAGTCAAATGTCTGGCATTCACAACCAATTATATGACACATTTCCAACTTGAACAGGATGTTCAATGAAAAAAGAAGTAAGACGGAACTTGATTTTATCTGTCGAGAAATCATGGATCTTAAAAAGTAGATGGTTTGTTGAAAAATAAGAGGCATTGGTGATGTCAGCTGAAAAGGAAAGTAATTTTTATCCTGGAGTCTTTAAGACATTTTTTTCTTTTAATTAACATCCAGTGATGAATTGTTTACAGTATGACCAGGAATATGTATAAAAAGGAAAACTAAGCTAGTTTACATTGATGAGAGTATCTTCGGTCCATGCACAATGATGGTCTACTAACGTATGCTTTAAGTGATTCTCTCTAATCCATCACATTTTAGGAATTTTCCCAGGTGTGATTCAGCAGGCATGCTGACATTTGACCTATCCATGTGCACAGATGGTGCACTGCAGAATGCCTTCCAGTCATTGGCCGGGCACTCCTTCTGGTGCCTCATAGAAAAGTGGGTCAGCAGACTCGCTGGTGTTGACCTTCAAGCCTGGGACCGAGAGAGGGTGACTACAAGACATTTGGAATAATTAAGTTATCTAGATTTTATTTATAGGCTAGGATGGTTGCTAGGTTGTTGGTTGCAGGAAAGATCATAACAGTTTAAAAAGCCTATGAAATAAAAATGGGAGTTTTGTGACTTTTAGTACATTTTAAGTTTGCAGATTTGTATTGTTACAATGTTGGTATATGTAAATGAACAATGTGTAATCTATCTCTGTTTTACCTGCACCCAGAAATCCCTATTTATTTCTCTGCAAATGTCAGCCAGATGATGCAAATTGTGTCATTTTGTGTCATCCAGTGGATTTTTGACACCTCCAGGTCTTTTGGAACTAGATATTGATATTTTGCATTTTTGTATTTACCCCCACAGAGAGTCATCAACAGTGATGCCAAAATTAAAAATAAATGATGGGTGTTAAAGCTTTGGGTGAAAGGGAACACCATAGCTTGTTTTCTCTATCAGAAATTTGTTGAATTGAATGCAATGTAAGTGGCTTTGGATAAAAACCACATTTTGGGGGTAAACATACTTTGCATATTGGCATTTCATGTTTTTGCCAGGCTGTGACATAAACTAAATGCTCTGTAAGGAAGCGAATACTGTACTTATATATTTCCAATCATTTAGTCATGTTTATCTAGCTTGCATTCATCTGCCTCCACTTTTGAGTGCAACACCTGAAACCTTAAAAAAAAAACAATCAACAACTCTATCATAGAACCAAGTCAGGTCATAGCCAAACAATTTCTATATGCTTGTCTCATAAATAAATGGCTGTATAATGAAGATGTATGTGATACAAAGATTTAAAGATTTAATGGTGTCTCATTACATAAACATACATGCAATAAATCTTAAACCAATAAACCTTAATATTACTGTGCAACATACAAAGGTTTTGACCCGTAAACACAGCAAAAAGCAAAAGAATGTTTATTGCATTAACTCACTTTCTTAGTTAATGTAGAGTTGTTTACTGGTGATGACAGGATCATTTCATAGGGCATTAACAGCGACAACTGTCAATGTTTCATAATTCTCTCATAGCCAAGTACACTTCAAAATTTTGGATGAAAAAATGATTGACAGCTTTGGTGGCTGCACATAACACTCAGCACCAAGGATCAATCAAACCTTCCCATCAATCATTTCTGCATATCCAGGGTTTGGCACCCTTTGAACTGTCGCTGACAACATGACACACTCTTCAACAGAGCGGCTACAGAGGTATGTGGGATGTTTCTAGACCCAAACCTTTTTGATAAAGGTTTTTACAACCAGCAGTGGAGCAGCGCTGGTTCTGATGAGCAGCATGCCATCATAAAGCCAAGATTGATAACATTTGCTCCTTCATTATTCATTTATGACTGCAGGTTTAGTAAGCTTGAAACCATGGGCTGCAATTGTGCACAAAATTGCATTTCTGCTGTCTTTTGTTTCACAATGCATTTTTGTTATTAACTTCCCATCAGTGTTTGAAGAGATAGAAATTTGCCTGGCCAAAAAATAAGCTGACCTTTAGCAAGACCATTTTTAAAACTCAGAAGTGCTGAATTCAGTAGAGTAGCAATTGAAAATGCCATTTCAATAACAGACCACATAGGGAGAAGGGTTCTTTGTGTCATTAGTGAGGCATTTATGAAAGAGAAAGTCATTCACTAGCAAAAAGGTTGTAAGTCAGCCAGCTTGTACTAAGAAAACGAACACATACCTTTCCTCTGCTTTTTGATTTTACATTTTGATTTCAAACATTATGCAGACCCACTAATAATGAACCTAAGTGAATAACTGCATACTGACCTTCAACAGAGGTAGGTTGGAAAACCGAGGCCTTTTGGATGTCTTTCAATGATTAAACTCAAGATTGAATTTGACAGATCTGGCTTGTATGATTCACGGATGACTAACTTTCACATTTCCTGGTCATATGTGCACATGATTTTGACATTGGTAACCTTATCTGGGAAAATATGATGTTTGCCAGTTCCCTACTGAGCAGCTATGGTCTTGAAGACGTGTGTGATGTGAAGTATGAATGAATACTGTATTTGGAAAAGATCCACTAGTCTACATTATGTGAGTTGGAGCGAAGTGTTTCATGCCCATGAAGCACAAAGAATCGGTATTTTACGCTTGAGTACCTGCACCTGCACATATTCGCAACACATCAGAAGTAGTTAAGGTTATTTCCAGCAGAGATGGAAATCTCAGATTACTCACAGAAGTGCGATAAAGAATGAACGGATGAATGGCATAGGCAACAGAAGACCGTAATACAAAATCTAACCCTGAACGTCACTGTAAAAACAACAGGAGATTATAGATAACCTTTCTTCAGGCTCACTTCTACATGAATTTATGTGTAAGGAAATTCCAGGGTGTAAAAGATTGCTTCTTCGTGGTATCAGGTAAAGGATCCTACCTTTTGCAGCAGAATATCTTAAATGTCCCATCTGTTTATGCTGTACGAATGTAGGAATGTGAGCATTTTTGTGGCTTTATTCTCAAAAAGTCATAGACAGAAGGGGGTCAATGACTGTCATTAAGAGGCTTGGATGGAGGCCTGTTCCCCACAACCGGCCCGTTCCAGCCGCCCATAGTTTCTCTCCGCATCCAATGGCTTTCCCACATCTGATTTACATAATCAAATAACCCCGTTGCACAGTTTTTCCACACTCAAAACTCTCGAATCGCTCAAATAAACCTTTCCTCCATATCCTCACACATTTTTTCCCTCACATATCAGTCATATCCAAGTAGAGCATGTTTTAAAGTCAAATGTCTGGCATTCACAACCCATTATATGACACATTTCCAACTTGAACAGGATGTTCAATGAAAAAAGAAGTAAGACGGAACTTGATTTTATCTGTCGAGAAATCATGGATCTTAAAAAGTAGATGGTTTGTTGAAAAATAAGAGGCATTGGTGATGTCAGCTGAAAAGGAAAGTAATTTTTATCCTGGAGTCTTTAAGACATTTTTTTCTTTTAATTAACATCCAGTGATGAATTGTTTACAGTATGACCAGGAATATGTATAAAAAGGAAAACTAAGCTAGTTTACATTGATGAGAGTATCTTCGGTCCA
The DNA here is from genome assembly GCF_001515625.1 of Sinocyclocheilus rhinocerous. NCBI lineage: Eukaryota > Metazoa > Chordata > Actinopteri > Cypriniformes > Cyprinidae > Sinocyclocheilus > Sinocyclocheilus rhinocerous. The sequence continues at coordinate 516,672 of NW_015658518.1, read as the reverse complement.
TGCACAATGATGGTCTACTAACGTATGCTTTAAGTGATTCTCTCTAATCCATCACATTTTAGGAATTTTCCCAGGTGTGATTCAGCAGGCATGCTGACATTTGACCTATCCATGTGCGCAGATGGTGCGCTGCAGAATGCCTTCCAGTCATTGGCCGGGCACTCCTTCTGGTGCCTCATAGAAAAGTGGGTCAGCAGACTCGCTGGTGTTGACCTTCAAGCCTGGGACCGAGAGAGGGTGACTACAAGACATTTGGAATAATTAAGTTATCTAGATTTTATTTATAGGCTAGGATGGTTGCTAGGTTGTTGGTTGCAGGAAAGATCATAACAGTTTAAAAAGCCTATGAAATAAAAATGGGAGTTTTGTGACTTTTAGTACATTTTAAGTTTGCAGATTTGTATTGTTACAATGTTGGTATATGTAAATGAACAATGTGTAATCTATCTCTGTTTTACCTGCACCCAGAAATCCCTATTTATTTCTCTGCAAATGTCAGCCAGATGATGCAAATTGTGTCATTTTGTGTCATCCAGTGGATTTTTGACACCTCCAGGTCTTTTGGAACTAGATATTGATATTTTGCATTTTTGTATTTACCCCCACAGAGAGTCATCAACAGTGATGCCAAAATTAAAAATAAATGATGGGTGTTAAAGCTTTGGGTGAAAGGGAACACCATAGCTTGTTTTCTCTATCAGAAATTTGTTGAATTGAATGCAATGTAAGTGGCTTTGGATAAAAACCACATTTTGGGGGTAAACATACTTTGCATATTGGCATTTCATGTTTTTGCCAGGCTGTGACATAAACTAAATGCTCTGTAAGGAAGCGAATACTGTACTTATATATTTCCAATCATTTAGTCATGTTTATCTAGCTTGCATTCATCTGCCTCCACTTTTGAGTGCAACACCTGAAACCTTAAAAAAAAAACAATCAACAACTCTATCATAGAACCAAGTCAGGTCATAGCCAAACAATTTCTATATGCTTGTCTCATAAATAAATGGCTGTATAATGAAGATGTATGTGATACAAAGATTTAAAGATTTAATGGTGTCTCATTACATAAACATACATGCAATAAATCTTAAACCAATAAACCTTAATATTACTGTGCAACATACAAAGGTTTTGACCCGTAAACACAGCAAAAAGCAAAAGAATGTTTATTGCATTAACTCACTTTCTTAGTTAATGTAGAGTTGTTTACTGGTGATGACAGGATCATTTCATAGGGCATTAACAGCGACAACTGTCAATGTTTCATAATTCTCTCATAGCCAAGTACACTTCAAAATTTTGGATGAAAAAATGATTGACAGCTTTGGTGGCTGCACATAACACTCAGCACCAAGGATCAATCAAACCTTCCCATCAATCATTTCTGCATATCCAGGGTTTGGCACCCTTTGAACTGTCGCTGACAACATGACACACTCTTCAACAGAGCGGCTACAGAGGTATGTGGGATGTTTCTAGACCCAAACCTTTTTGATAAAGGTTTTTACAACCAGCAGTGGAGCAGCGCTGGTTCTGATGAGCAGCATGCCATCATAAAGCCAAGAAGCATGTGATGAGATTCCCAGCAGATTGAAGCTAATGTGTCTGGCAGAGGATCCACATGGAAAGCTGAATCATCCTGTAGACCACAGACAGAGCATACTACTGCTCTTTGTACGATGCACACACACATACACACACACATACTTGTCCAGACACACCTGACAGCAGAGCATATTGCGGGGGAGCTTTCTGGATGAGCTATACAGGATAAGATATCAACACTGACAGAAAACAAAAGAATCTGGAAGGTTAAGCTCATTGAAAAATGAAAAATCTGTCATCATTTATTCACTCTCATGTCAGTTTAAACCCATATTGTTGTCAGACACCCAACACTTTTGAATTTCCATGATTCTTCCTTTCCAGTAGCTTCTGATTAGCAAATAAGGATTTTAAACAAACATTTTCATTCAAACCAATTCACAAATTAATCATTCAGATAAATGTGTGAACCAGTTCAACTGATTCATAAAAAGAATCTGCAATTGCTAGAATGCTAATTCTACTCAACACAAGAATGTCTCGTCACATAACTATAAAACTGTGCATTCACATGAAATAACATGACTTTTCTGTACATATAAGAAAATCTGTTCTTTTAAAAATTGCAAATAAAACTGCAGTTAAATTGCAATAATTTCAGATTTGATGAGTACCAAAGAGAGTACTTTAGCCAACAGGAAAACGTTAAATAACCTCTACTTCAAAGCCAAACATAAAATGAAAGTTTTAAAAAGACAATTAATTAAGCTCTTCAGATATCAGAGAAACGGAAAACAATCAATGACTAGAGATCGATATTAACTGCAAGAGACCCGGTTGTGAGAGTCAAATAAGCTTGCATACTGTATATGGCTAATAAATGAGTTTTTTAAAGGGCAAGATGAGTAATGCATTATGCATTAGAGCGAATGTAGGTGAGCGTGAACTGAACTCTCACGGGGTATAGAGTTCAGGAAGAGAAAGACAGCAGCTGCTGGCAGGTAATGGTGTGTTACTTTGAGCCGAGACCAGAGATTAACCAGCCTGTGACGCTACAGCGACTTACAATGAAGTGCACAAATCACATGAATGGCAATTATCTGTCATGGAAATAACCATTAACATGATTTGTGCACTTTATTTTAAGTCACTTTGGTCTGAAAGCATCTGCTAAGAACATAAATGTAAACTCACGCTGATCTTGCTGTATGTTTAAAAGAAAGAAAAGGACATCGGTGCCTGAAACTGCATTTAAAAAACACATTATTGCACATTAAGGCTCTGTTTGCTATCAACACTGATGCCTGAGATACAAGACAGCCCTTCACAGAAAAATAATCAAGTTTGCTTAAGGTTTTTTGTTGTTGTTTTTCATGAAGAAATTGGAGTCTAATGCAGAATTTAGCACCTCTGAGGAAGCTCACAAAATTGCCATTTGGTAACTTACAACTTCCCCTCCTAAGACCCATTACAGTAAAAGCATTACACGAGGAAGTTTTCCAAGGGCATGTAGCTTTAAAAAGCTTCGCTTTCCCACATAGGAAATAAAACTCACTCTTTTTGAATACTCAGATAGTCATTTACAAGCTTTAAAAAAACCAAACACCTGCATGTACTGTATGTAGTTTGCAGTTTGACTATTATTAACCAATGATTTAAAGGTGCACAAAGTACTTTTTTGTTCATTCTTTTTTGGCCCGAATAAGAAATACACTGCATATTTGTCACCCCATGGTTAATTTATTCTGTTCCTGAAAGTGTCTGTTAAAATGGAGGCTTTTGATATAAAAATGAATAGTATTTGTCTGGTTATTCAAGTCAATTTTTGACTGTTTATCTTATGCACGTATGCAAACCTGTTCTAAATTCAGTGTTTATTCATTAGATCCGTGATATCTGGGTTTTGTAAAGTTAGTAATTCATTTATAGTGTACAGGCAGACATGCAGAAGGCAAGAAAACTGTCTGAATTGTAATGAGTCCAGTCCTGAATACTAATGCGAGGAGTGACTCTGTTTTCTGCTGCAAGGCACCAACAATAGAACTGGCCCAGTTTACTGACTGCTGATTTACCGCTGAGTGTTAGGACAAAATATACTCTCTCTCTCCTTCTCCTACTCTCTTTTTCTCTCTTTCTCAGTTTTAAATATAAAAACTATAATAATACATTTTTACAACACAAAAATTGTGAGAAAATACTGCCAAACATGCTAAACCTTGCTGAATATAGTAGGCTACATGAAATAATTACAGCTTTCGTAAGACAGGGTTTCAGGCATCTTAATGCTCAGATACAGTTGTGTTTCTTTGGTTGGAAACTTGCACACAGAGCGCGATTATTCTGACAACCATTGCCACACCCACAATGTAGTGAAATGCTTCATATACATCTCCATAAACAGAGAGGACTGTGTTACTTGTGAGCAGGAGTAGGCTATAGCACCAAATGTTGGGCCCAAGGAATGGAATTATCTTCTGGTCTCCTAACCGATTTACAGTTTCATAAAATTTGGAGTGTCAAAATATAAATAAATAAATTATATTGTGTTAAAAAAGAATATATGCAACATTATTCATGGTTTTAGTTGAACTGAAAGAATGCGAATGTAAGCAATTCATATACTGTATAACTAAACTGCAGTATAGTTGTTTTAATAAATAATTTTATTCAGCAAGATCAAAAGTGAAAGGAAAAACAACCATTAAACCAATTTCTATTCAATTTGTAAAAAAAAAAAAGTTCTCAAGGTTCTTCAGAAATCATTCTAATATGCTTATTTGATGCTCGGGAATAATTTCTCGTGGAAACTATAATACACTACTATTCAAAAGTTTAAAAACAAATACTTTTATTCAGCAAGGATGCATTAAATTGATCAAAAGTGACAGTAAATACATGTATAATGTTAAAAGATTTCTATTTCAAATAAATGCTGCTGATCATTACAATTTCTAATCATCAAAGAATCCTGAGGGGGAAAAAATGAATTCAGGTTTCCATAAAAATATTAAGCAGCAAAAACTGTTGTCAGCATTGGTAATAAAATTCCTTCACAGGAATAAATTACATTTTAAGATACATTCTTATTTTAATTTGAATAATATTTCACAATATTACTGTATTTTTTATCAAATAAATGCAGACTTTTTACAAAAATGATTATTTATATATTTATTCTTATATATGTATGTAAACATGTATAGGAACATCACAAGATTAAACTAAGGCTGAAAATCCTAATGGTCTAGTGGTTCGCTCCTTAACTACTTAGACAACCATGCATTTGGTAAGATTTAAATGGAAATAAAGAATTATGGAAATACATTATGACAAACTGAATCCCTGGTTCAGAAAAATGTTATCTGAGTCATGAAACATTAAAAAAGTCCAACTGTGGTCTGCATATTTTCCCTGCATGCAAAAAATAAAACTAAAGGCACCACATGGACAATATCCTCAGCTCCAGAGGGGCTGCTTTTGTGCACCGCTTGAGGTGCTTTAATTACATCCTACTGGTTACAGCTCTGTCTGAGATTATAGAAGCTCTCTGAGCCGTGGCTTCAGTATTGAGTCTGGGAAGTGATCTGTTTGTGTGTCGTGGGCTTTTATCTGGACGTCAGGTCAGCCCAGTAGGCATATCAGTATAACACAGAGTGAGACAGATGTACAATGTGGGGGGAAAATATTTAGATTGGTCATATTGATTGATAATATTTTGACAGTCATCCAAAACAGTCTCTTTTTCCATAACCCAGAGCCATGTCTGTTTCCACTCAGCTTGACTAAAACATAAAGACCACTTTGAATTCTATACGGTAAACATCGCTGAAATATGCGTTTAGGTTACTTCGTGTTTGGGTTGCCACACAAACTATGCACACTGTCCCCCACAAATTACATTTCACCAGTTACTTTAGACAAAAATATTGCCCTGGTCTGACCACACCTTTGATAAGAAACCATTTTCAAATCTCGCTAAAATAAAGCCAAGAAACCATATTTGCACACGTGTAAACAAAGCTGACCATCACACTGTCGAACATGATACCCTGAACTTACAAACATAACACACCAACCGTCAAATGTTATCTTTTTCTCACATAAAACCTGCTAGCAATGAAAAACAGGATGGAAAATGATTGGTTATCTGTATGTGAGAAGGACAAACAGCAGTGACTGAGCTGGCACTGAAAGGTCATATACTGTTAGGCCACACAGGTCACATCATGTAAATTAGGAAGAGAAAGTTTTACTCAACATATTTATACCAAGAACAGTACTTTGAAACTGGCTTTCCATGCACAGTATCCTTGAAGATTACTCCATATTGGTCAAATAATCCCAATGACCATGTCTAATGGTGTTCAACTTATAGTTAAGTATACAGGCTACATTACAGTACACATTTCCCAGTGTTGTTTTCAATAAGTGTTGATTTGAATAGCCTTTATTTGTCATTAGCTGATAAAGGGTACTGACAATTCTATTCTTAAAAGTTATATAAATATACAAATTTTGCTCTACTGTTTGTACATGTTAGACTGTAAGCATGTTGAGAATCAAAAATACTGCAAAATAATCTATGTAAGTGAGTAAGACAACATGCTGGATACATCAGGCTTTTTTGGATCCTCAAAATAAAATGAAATTAAATCAAATCTAAACATTAAACTTAACTTAAACTTAAATGAAAATTGTAAATATTGAATTGGCAACTACCTGAAATAAAAGAAGTTTGAGCTGAAGTACTAAAATGAGTAAAACTTATATAAAAATAAATGAAACCCTAAATAGAAACATTAGCAAAAATAAATAAATAAATAAAATCAAGCGAAAAAAATAAGATAAAAGTGAAATGTAACATATAATGTAATATAAAAGCTAGTTTAAAATATCAATAAATACTATAATAGCATATAAATAATAAAAATAACCAAGTAATTTGACTAATGTTGCTAAGCTAATGACCACATATGCTAATTGCTAAAATAAAAAAAACACAAAGCACATATATATATTTGCGAAAATGAATGAAATATGACAGAATTTAATGGTGAACTATTGTTTTCAATATTTAAAAAAAATTATTACTGAGTGATAAAATATCATTATTTAGAATTTTTATCTTGATTCATTTTATCTTGATTTTTGCCCTGATTCACTACAATACAATACAACATACAATGTTAAATTTTGAGCTGTTAGGTCAAACTTGGCAGACAATCATCAAATCATCAGAACAATCCATGGGAAAAGTGAATCAAAAAACAACTCCTCAATTTTAATTTGCAATTTTATGTGATAGAGAGGCCAAAGTTTATTAATGCACCTTTAAATTTGAATGTATGAATTATGTGAAGGATACAAGATCTTCATCTATATGCATGTGTTAAAACAAATGATGGAATGAATAACAGGACATATGTTAGACGAGTAGTGTACTGTACTCAACTTCATGATGAGCCATTCTCCTCAAGATCATATCCGTCACACTTTATCACACAGCCAAGAGAAGTCTCAAAATGAATTTCTTTGAAGGCTTTGAAGGCTGAATGGATGCTGTCGTTTCAGTGAGTGGTAATTCTAAGCACTTACTGTACCGTATTTCCAGCATGTATAGTGTGTTGTCAGCATGGCCGCCTGTTGACAGACAGGCTTAAAAATGAGGCTGGCGTTCTAGTGTGAAAAAACTGACAGAACTGAACTGTGCACTCTCTCCACATGCTGGTAAAAACAATTGCACATGCACACTAAGCACCAAACATAAACACAGGAATTGTCTTCTAATGAGACCGTTTAAGCAGTAGCAAAACAAAATCCCAGACAACAGCATAAAAACCAATTTATAAAGCCATGGTGGCCTGGGCATCAGAACTCTGGGCTCCAGTCCCAGCCCCAGCTAGCTATAAAAAGGTTGTGATAATGTTATTTTTTATAAGTAACCTTAATAACTATAGTTATGTACGTTTTAAGTAATAATTACATATTTTCATAACATTGCAGTAATGCTTTTTTAATCTGTTAAAATTAAGAAATTTTCATTTAAAAAGTATCTTCCATTCACAAAGATCAGACAGACAGACAGACAGACAGACAGACAGACAGATAGATAGATAGACAGACAGACAGACAGACAGACAGACAGATAGATAGACAGACAGACAGACAGACAGACAGACAGATAGATAGATCAGACAGACAGACAGATAGACAGGTAGATAGATAGATAGATAGATAGATAGATAGATAGAGACATTTTTAGTTTTATGTATTTATTTTATTATAATTTTTTTTTTTAACATTACAATATATTAGAACCCTTTTCACATGTTATACTGGAGAGTTTCCTATAACTGCAACCAAAATGCCACGTTGTGAAATGTTTTAAAAACATCTCATGCTTGCTTGGTTCAGTAAAATGTGCATAAAACTAACATTTCAAATTCAATTACATTTCATCTGCACTGTAACATCCTGGTCACTCTTTGTATTCATATTTTCCACTCTTCCCCCAGCCAACAATAGGATTCACCAAAAATGAATCACTGAGAGTCGCTTGAGCATCCTCCCAAGACTAAAGATTTTTAATTCGCTTCTTGTATTTATCTTAAATAAACCATATAACAGTTATGGGAAACAATGTTTATTTATTGCGTGACACATAAGGGCAGAATGAAAACAACACAGCTCTGTTTACTGACTGGAACCGAGCGCATGTGGCTTTGTGCGAGGTGTGCACGCGAGGACCCGACATCACGACGCAACAACAGTCCCTTTCTCACTGTTTGCCTTAAAAAGTACGCGCACACATCTTGAATTGCTTAATCTCATCAGTGCAGTTTTATTTGTGTTGCGGTGTGCTCTGAAGTGGTGGGCTTCCTGGCTCCTGCCTGTTCCACCCATACATAATAAAGGGCGGCCAGATGAGGACAGAGGTTGCCAGAGTCCAATTAGCGTCACAATATTCCATCAAACATGGAATATTGTGTAGATGTTTTCCAAAAGCTAGAGCTGCCTCTCTGTCCTGTCATCATTGCATAGCACACACATGTATTGAGTGACATATTGAGTGCATTTCTAATTATTCTAGTAGAGGTATATTGATTGACTCATTGCTTTCCTAAATAAAATACGCATTAAATTGATCAAAAGTTATAGTAAAGACTGTTACAAATTGCAGTCTTTTCTTATTCATCACAAAATCCTGAGAAAAAAGAAGAAGAAATGTTTCTTAATCACCAAATATTAGAATAATTTCTGAAGGATCATGTGACACTGAAGACTGGAGTAATTCAGCTTTGAATCACAAGAATAAAATACATTTTAAAAAATGATCAAAATAGAAAACTATTATTATAAATTGTAATAACATTTTACAATATTCTATTTTATTTGTGTATTTTATTCAATAAATAAATGCAGCCTTGGTTAGCAAAAATAAAATAAAATAAAAAAATAGACCCTTTTCGAATGGTATTGTCCATCCAATGCTGCCTTTAATAATAATAATAATAATAATAATAATAATAATAATGAATATTCAATAATAATAATAATAATAGTTATTATTATTATTATTGTTGTTGTCACTGTCAAAAATATTTTTTACAATACTTAATATACTTATATTGGCAGTTTTAGGTGCCAGTAAGAGTACAGTAAATCATTAACTACAATTGTACTATAACAATTGTATATACTATACACATATACTGTAAATGAGCCATGTTGTTGCAGATGTCACTATAAAATTACAATAGAAAAAAATACATGCTTATTATAAATATGTTGCTGAAATTACAGGAGCAAATGTGAACTTTCAGTATACATTACATAAATTCCATAAATTAAAGCATTTCCTTTGAAATTCAATTCACTTAAATAAATACAGGTGAAATTTTTGGGTGAAAAAAACAAAAACAAGGGCAACATTACCAAAATTAACAATTACCCCTATTTCCCCTAATTCATTATTAGACGCATTTATTAAATAACTTTTGTCAATGGAAAGATTAAAAAAAAAAAAAAAAAGATCATAAAGAGCATTATCAAAAGTTCCAACTATTGTCACATCCTATAGACTAGCACATTGCAGGCAAGTTGGTATTATATTAATACGTTTTCTGTATAATCTGCTGCACTTCAGTTAACTCCTCCCTTAAATTAAATTTAAAAACAAAGCAAACTGGTTACTTCAAATGTTGGGTGGAAAACTTCCTGTGTAAGTGTGCAGATCTTGGCCAGAATATGCTACAATGAGTACCAGACTGTGAAAAGTCTGTCTACGTGAGCCTAACACTAGCATAAACCTCACATCTTCTGCAGCAGACCTGTTTATTAGAATAGACCCAGCAGCCAACAGCGTGTCCTCCCACCTATTGTGCTCGGAGAGCTTCTTCAGAGCGTGTATGCAGCAGACAATTACCATGGGGCCCAGGCATACGTCTGCCGCCCATATCAAGAGGGAAGCATGCGGCTCTCATCCCACACGTTCACATTACAAAGCCACTGTTGGTCTGTAATACATTTCACGGCATCTGGAGCCAATCTCGCCACGCTGACATACGAGCCCCTCTCCGGCACTGACCTGACTGTCATCCGTATACTCAGCCTTTGTGTTTTATATCATTCCTAATGCATAGAGGAAAAGATTTAGCACGGAGGCAGAATGTTCGAGGGGAGCGTGCTTGGAGATAAGAGACACTTCTCCCTGAAGGAGTGATTTTGGTACCTTAATGAGATGCTGAGCTCAAATATGTCAAAACTGAGTTACGGTGGTTTACAGGAGGTATGGGACCACGTCTTGTGTTTTTAACTTAAAAGCATGACTTGCATGTAACCACATTGCCACATAAGCATGCCTGGACAAACCAAAGAGCTGTAACTACAACATTCCGCCAAAAAACATCTTTTATTGTTTTCATTCATTCCATCATCTTTCCACTAACAACCATAAATAGCACATTGTAGCACACACACACACACATATATATATATATAAACTTATCCCAAACTTTCGAAAGATAGTGTCCACAGTACATGGATAATAAATTAAATAATCAAATAAATGCAGCCTTGTTGTGGATGAGACTTCTTTCAAAACATTAAAAATCTTAATTATTCAATACCTTTAACCAGTAGCCTATATGTATAATTTACATATATATTCGAGATGTTTTTAAATATATAATATAATGCATTTGTAATAATTATATAAATACATACGTTCAGGAAATCCTGAGCATGCTGAGCAACTGTCATTGAGATGAATGTGAAAGCTTCCAGATATATGCTTTCTCTGTGTCACTATAGACCACCTTTAGACAAAATGATAAATGGATTTGACCAAAACATTGGGGAGGTAGCTATGCGAGCTTAAATGGTATTCCGTCTGCCATTAAATGACCAATTGTTCACATCTTCAGGGGGAGATTAGTGTAAGTATCCATTCAGGATATCTGCTGGGAAACAGAATGTGTGTGCATCTGGGGCCCAAGCAAATCTCAAATACATCCGTTCACATCTGTTTGAGTGGGACCCTCCTCTCACATCAGCAGTTTCAAAACTGCATTAGCACACAACCCCGGGTAATACAGGCCCAATGATAAATGTATGTGATGATAGAAAGAATTAAAGCAAAGTTTTACGTGCAGTCTGACAATAGCGAGCCATTGCTCGGAAAATGGGCCCTCAGCCTGATTCATTCTCACCCTCGGGTGATATTTGCGAGGAAGACAGGCACTAGAGAGGCCAGATCCATCCTCGCTCACTTCCCTTACTCTGCTTTCAATTTACACGAGGCTGTGAGATAGCGATTGATGTGAAATGGTGGACAAATTGGTCCTCTGAAAGAGGATGCTCTCAGGCTACATTTGTGATTGATTTTGCTCTTACCTTCACAAAAGATCTATTAAGATCTGAAATTTGATAATTAGCCAGCACAGGATATTGCTCCATTTGAAGGTTGTTTCTGATGGAACTGTGCATCGCTAATAAGAACAGGCTCGTGGGAATGATGAACCTCAGCAAAGAAAAAGATTAGCTATCCTTATCACCTTTAGGACGATACGCTTCTGCATGCAAACAACCTGTAGTAGGCTTTATCAGTGGAAGAGATATAATAAATCACATTTTTAAATCATTTATAGAGGTCACAGAGAGAGTTTGAGAGTTTTCAAACGTGTGTCTGATGCACAATGCTTTATTAAAGGGGTCATATGATGCGATTTCAATTTTTAAATTTTTTTGTTACAAGCTCTTGGTGCATAAAGAAGATCTGTAAAGTTGCAAAGATTAAAGTCTCAAATCCAAAGAGATATTCTTTATAAAAGTTAAGAGTCAATCACGCCTACCTAAAACAGCTCGTTCTAACACAGCCCCATCAGAGCACACCTCGCTTTTCAGACTGATGAGTTTTGTAAAAATCGACGCGTTTCAAAAAGGCGGGGCATAGAGGAGAAATAATAATGTACAGTATGTGGAAAATAATGTGTTTTTTGAACCTTAAACCGCATAAACACATTTCATTACACCAAATACACAAAATAATGTTCTTTTTAGCAGCATCATATGACCCCTTTAACCCACGTGAACTTGTACAACATTACAAATTGTCATTTTTGTATGTATTGCAGACAATTATCAAATATACATTCAAGGTGAATGTCATATGTCATATAATGTCAAAATAAATGTCAGTGTCAGATAAAAAATAATTATATATGTGGGTCTATCTATCTATCTGTCTATCTATCATCTATCTATCTCATTACACCAAATACACAAAATAATGTTCTTTTTAGCAGCATCATATGACCCCTTTAACCCACGTGAACTTGTACAACATTACAAATTGTCATTTTTGTATGTATTGCAGACAATTATCAAATATACATTCAAGGTGAATGTCATATGTCATATAATGTCAAAATAAATGTCAGTGTCAGATAAAAAATAATTATATATGTGGGTCTATCTATCTATCTGTCTATCTATCATCTATCTATCTATCTATCTATCTATCTATCTATCTATCTGTCTGTCTGTCTGTCTGTCTGTCTATCTATCTATCTATCTATCTATCTATATGCAGTTTTTATAAAACATGTATTTTCCATGTGATTCAACTTGAAAGAAGTCTTTTATCCTTGTGAAATATTATTACAATTTAATATTGCATTATTACAATTTAATACTGCTATTGTGATGGCAAAGCTAAACTTTTAGCTGCCATTACACCAGTCACTTGAATGGTCATTTTCCCCCCAACATTTTTAAAAGATATATTTTTAAAAAATTGAGTAATGGATGCTGAAAATTCTGTGGAAGCCCATTTCTGCCACATAAGAAAAAAAATCATGCCTTAAAACAGATGACATTAAAAGTTGTAATTATGAGATAAAAAGTTAAAATTATGACTTATAAAGTTGAAATTATGAAATAAAAAATTGAAATGATGACTTAGATTACAATTATGAGATAAAAAGTTGAAATGTTGACTTTAAAAGTCAAAATTATGAGATAAAAGTCGAAAATTATGACTTAGCTGAAATTGAGATAAAAAGCCGACATTATGACATACTAAATCAAAATTATACGATTACAGTTTTTCTCAGTCGCTTTGGTGCATTTCTCACATCACTATTTACATTTGCACAACAGTTAGTTCAACCTCCACAACATTTAGTCATTTGTGCACATCATGATGACACTGACACTTTCATTGACATGAATACTTGCTTTTGAGGAATGACCTATCCATTTTGAGCAAGTGACACGCTTTTGCAGGTTATCAACTAGGTTTTGCAGTTTGTACTAATTGTTTTGAGAACTGCATTAACTGTTGTGCAAATGTAAATAGTGATGTGAGAAATGCACCAAAGCGACTGAGAAAAACTGTAAAAAGTCAAAATTATTAATTTAAAAGTTGAAAATATTACTTTAAAAGTTGAAATTATGAGATAAAAAGTCAAAATTATGACTTAAAGTCGAAATAATGACATACTAAATCAAAACTAAGAGATTAAAAAGTCAAAATTATGAATTGAAAAGTCGAAAATTATATGGAAGCCTATTTCTGCCACATAAGAAAAAACTTCATGCATTGAAAAGTCGAAATTATTTCACAATATTATTGTTTCTACTTTATTATTTATCAAATAAATGCAGCCTTGTTGAAGATAAGAGAAAAAAAACAGTTGAATCACATGGAAAATACATGATAAAAACAATACAAAACACTGTTTTCTTAAAAACTAAGTTTCATGAAAACAGGAAAAGCCACACATCCGGCACACAATCATATGATTTTAAAACATACACTCCACAGCTGATAAGAGCTCTTAAAAAATAAAACCCGAGAGATATGCGACTGTTTTCTGATTCAGAGCAGTTCACCATTATGTTGCCAAAATGTTCCTTTCACCCCATTTCAGCCGAGCACCTGTCCTCTCACAGGGTGAATTGAGAATATACGATCATCATTAATAAGCCAAGGGAGTCTTGATTTTCTCCCAGCAGGACTGAGCAACCCAAAGCTCAGGTAGTAAGTGTTTATGAAGCATGCACAGAGACATGGAAAACACTCCTTTCTTCATAAAATAGAATTTCTCAGAGGTCTAAACTTTGGCAGAAGGGACTAAAAAGAGCAGAAAAAGCTGCTAAATCACGACACGTTTGGGAGTCTGTACACAGTGCAGGCTCTGCACTCTAGCCCAGAGAACTGTCAGGGGACATTACATATAATTAACTCCAGCCCACTGCCATCACCAATCAATACATCTGAGCTTTTTCCAAAGAAACGTGCAAAATTAGATCTGCAGCGGTGCCAAAAACATACTCAGAAAACTTTATTGTGCAATATTCTTTTTGAACTGTATGACAAGTTAAGGACATAAATAAATTAACCAATACATAAAGTCATAATAATGTTTAATTAATAAAATGACATTTTTCCATACTTGCTTAATGGAAATATATCCCAAGATTTGGCTGAAAGTGTACAGTTCTGTTCCACCTTCTAAGTCAGCTATCACAGAAACTTCTGAAGTTTTTTTTTAACCTTTATTAAACCTCAAATAACAGGTCTTATCGCTGTTAAACACAAACACAATAAATCCAAGCAGCATTGATTTAACTTATGATAGCATGTTTCTGCCATAGGATATATTTAAAAAAAAAAAAGATTATTACAATTCTGACTTTTCTCCTCACAATTCTGTTCAAATCTCACAATTTAGACTTTTTTTCTTGCAATTATGAGAGGAAAAAAGTCAGAATTGCATGTTAAAAAGTTAGAACTATGAGATACAAACGTCTGAATTGTGAAATAAAGTGGCAATTACCTTTTTATTTTTTATTCCATGGCAGAAAAAATAGAATTGCGAGATGTAAACCCAAAATTCAGAACAAAAAGGTCAGCAATGCAAGATGTAATGTAAACTCAGAATTGTGAGACATAAACTTACAACTCTTACTTTTTTCTCAGAATTGCAAGAAAAAAATGTCAGAATTGTAATAAAAATAACTTTTTTAAATTTATTTATTTATTTATTATTATTATTTATATCCAGTGGGGGAAATGGGCTTTCATAATAGAATAGAATAGAATAGAATAGAATAGAATAAATTTGATTTAATATTTGTGAGTAAATATATATTTTAAAAAATAAAATGAAAAAAGAATTACTTACAAATAATAAATACAAAAAATACAGAAAAGTAAATATTGCAAGTAATTTTGGCAGGCCTTTTTTCAGCTGTTTTAAAGACTAAAACAGAAATAAACTTTTCAAATCATTTCTAAATGTCACAAAACTTGGAGCAACTTTTCATTTGCATCCTCTTAAGTGATTTGTTATGTCTCTCTATAGATAGATAGATGGATAGACAGACAGACAGAGAGATGGATGGATGGATGGATGGATGGATGATTTTGCTTTAGAATTTAGCTAAAATTATGGATCTTATGAGGCAGCATAATTATATCATTAATCTGTGCTGCCCTAAAATGCTGTCTACGTATGCAGCTCATATGGAACAGCACATCTGTGTTAATCTCTTCTTTCATGTCACTGATTTTTGTCTTGGTGGTTACAGACTCCATTCAGACAGAACAGAGATCCTCCACCATTAAAAGAATAAAATAACAGGCATTATGTGGCTTTCACATAGTCTGTAATCTTGCTATGGTTATTGTAGCGAAATGCAGCTCTAAAAAGAAAAACAGGCAATTTTGCTAGACTGCGTCGGCAGAATACCTTTCTAGTGTGAATCGTAAATGACCTCGAGATAAAGATGTAAACTTGTTTTTGCATATCTCTTTTTTCATTTTTACTTTAATAATAAAGATGTCCCAATTCATAATTCATGGCAAACGGATATCCAGAACTACCCTATTTTTCACCTAAAGTGCTTTAAAAGGCCAAAGGAAAAGTACAATTCAAGAAGAATAATCTTAAGTGAAACCTTGTGAATTATCGTCACCACTTTTTTTCATAATTTACTAAGGGCCAGAGGGTCTGGTTAGATGAGCTCAGCTCTTAAATACAACGATAGAGCTCCATGCATCACTACAAATGGTAAATCATCTCTTGTGAGGAGAATTTAAAAGCTTTCTTAGTTAGAAGCCCTAAATTTAGACATTTTGCGTGTCAGAATTTTAGATTATTTTAGGTGAGAATGATTATAACAGGTTACATATCAGAAATATATATTTTTTAAAAGGTCTAAGTGACTTTGACAACAATGTGGCATTATCAAGACAACAGTTTTTCTACTTATCACTAACTTACTGTACATTATTGTAATTCTAACCGATTACAAAAGTCAAATGTGTCATCTCTGGCAGTTATATATAGCACATCTGCAGAAAATCAGATGTAACAGTGAAGCACATATCTGTTCCATTCTTTTCAGCTCTGTCATAGCCATGTCTAACCTCTACTGTAACACTGTGGTTTCCCTGCCATATGTTTTGAGTAACTCTGTGGTCATATCATTTTAACACTATGGCAACCTTCTTGTATCACCGTAATAAAACAACACAAGACTCTTGTTTCGTCAATAGGTAGTTAGTGTTAAATTTCTCATACTGTACCTCTAGGGTGACAACAAGTCAATGGCAGCCCTGTTGTGGTAAGAGTGGAATTTTTTTTAGTACTTTCATATTTCAAGGGCAACAATTCTTTAACCCACTGTTCTTTAACTCGCTGATCTATGTATTTGCTTTCTACAAAAGCTAAAGATTTTTTTCATGACTCTTTCTGCAGGTTACATTGTTACAAGTGCCTGCGTTTACAAGCGAGCGAGTTAATAAATCATTGATTCAAACAATTTGTTCAAAATACGGTAACGGATTCATTTAGGAATGAGACAAGTTTTAGGAGTGAGTGAATTAAACATTCACTCAAATGATTAAAAACGCTAATTCATTCAGGAACAAAAAAAGCGATTGTCTTCATTAGCAAGTTACTGAATCATTCACTCAAATGGTTTGTTCAAAATACGATTCATTCTTGTTCAATGACACACTACGAGTTCTGCTGTGGCTTTTGGAACTATTTTTTGTTGGCAGACCAAATTTAGACAAAATAAATTGCAATATTGTGACTAAAATGTATTCTCAAAAACAACCTTACAGAATTGTTGTATACAATCAATATATTGCTCAGTTACATTTATATTTACATTT
The DNA here is from genome assembly GCF_001515625.1 of Sinocyclocheilus rhinocerous. Classification (NCBI taxonomy): domain Eukaryota; kingdom Metazoa; phylum Chordata; class Actinopteri; order Cypriniformes; family Cyprinidae; genus Sinocyclocheilus; species Sinocyclocheilus rhinocerous. The sequence continues at coordinate 499,430 of NW_015658518.1, read as the reverse complement.
AGTCATTTAGCAGACGCTTTTATCCAAAGCGACTTACAAATGAGGACAATGGAAGCAATCAAAATCAACAAAAGAACAATGATATACAAGTGCTATAACAAGTCTCAGTTAGCTTAACGCAGTACACGTAGCAAGGGTTTTTTAAATAATATAATAAATAAAAAGAAAACAAAGAATAGAAAAAGAATAGAGCAAGCTAGTGTTAGAGGTCTTTCTTGCTTTTGTTAATTGTATATAATAAATGAAAAGAAAACAGATAGAATACAAAAAGATTAGAAAGCAAATGTTAGTTTGTTTTTTTTGAATGAACATTTAGCATTTTATCCTTTGCTCACTAATGAATCCTCTTCAGTGAATGGGTGCCATCAGAATGAGAGTTCAAACAGCTGATGAAGACATCAAATAATCCACAAGTAATCCACACGACTCCAGTCCTTTAATTAATGTCTTGTGACGTAAAAATCTGCATGTTTGTAAGAAACAAATCCATCATTAAAACGTTTTTAATGTCAAATCATTGTTTCTAGCTAAAATATGACTCCACTATCCATAATATTGCTTCACAAGATGTTAATTGATGGACTGGAGTCGTATGGATTACTTGTGGAAAAACTAAATGACATTTGATGAGATTTTAACTTTGATTAATGCACAAACACTGATACGTTAATTTTGTTGGAAATGTCCAAAAACCTTTTGGGTCACTGCATAATATGTAGACTGGGTTCTGCAGGATCTGTCAAAAGACTCAGACTGCGTTTTCAATCATGAAAGACTCCATAAGGATAGCATTACATGACTTCAAATAAGTGGCATGGCGTCCCTGCCATAATCAACTAAAGCTAACTTAACTCCACTTAAACCACAAACAATGCAGTCTGTCTTTTCTAAAACCTCACCAAATTTGCAACCCAAAGCTTCATTGGCTCATCTTTCACCATGTCAAAATATGCAAATGAACACAAAAGCCTTACCGTGCAGATGGCGAATTATGAACTTCCATGATGTCTGCTCAGATTTCCCTCATTGGAGCTTGCTTGCGTGTCTGTCATCAGGACAATCTAGTATGAAAGCTGTGTTGACTACAGGGGTAGAAATATATTAAAAAAACAGACATTTCAGTTATGATATGTAACATAAGTTCACTTTTTAGAGGGTCATATGGGCATACACACACACACACACACACACACACAGGTTTGTTTTTGAAGCGTTTTGAAAAGTGGGGACATGGGGTAATGTCCTGAAAAGTCATCTTCTCCTTGTAATACCTACGTCATACCTTTGTCATTATACAAATTTATGTCCTCATTTGTCACAAAAACGCACACACACACACACACACACACACACACACATATATACATACATTGCACTTTCCCTTTGTTGCCTGCCTAAATGTGAGTAACACATCACAAATACAATCACAGTGTAATTGTGGTTCACTTGGTCACTGAGCCTTCTCAGACTAAATTTAATCCATCATGATTTCCACTTTAATGAATGAGACCGAGATAAGAGACCAGCAAAGAGAAAATTACCCAAACATGCTTTATCTTCTTTGTCAGACAGACATTACATAGAAACCCAACAAACGGCAACAAATACACAATGTATCAATTTGAGCCATTGAAAACAGCTTCAGGGTGAGCTCTCTGTTAGATGTCAGGTTGGTGGGATGTGTGAAGCTTTAGAGTTTCAAAAAGGCATCACTGAAATAATCTGACTGGCATGCCACATGTATTCGGTGTTCATATGTGAATACTTTATTCATTCTGGAGTTCTAGGGCGAAAGGCAGACACTTGTAATTATAGGAGAAATTAAAGACACATCAGGTTGTGTGTCTGTGGCTTAAACATGTGAAACCACACATCTGTGATGCATATGTTTAGAAGGGGCATACTCTGTCACATAGGACACGGCGGATGTTCTGGTCATATAGAAACGCCTTATATGGAATGAATTATGTACGATGGTACGGAAACATGTTTGGGCACATTCATTTTATGAATGTCATTGCATTAGAAAATATCAAATCAAATGACATCTGCAAATAATCTCTTACAGAACTAAAATTTAACCAACTAACATTTTTGAAAGAAATTAATATTTTCATTCAGCAAGGCCACATTAAATTGTGACAAAGTGACAAAATCATTTATAATGTTACAAAAGATTCAAATTTCAAACAAATACTGTTCTTTTGAACTTTCTATTCATCAAGGAATCCCGAATTAAAAAAAAAAAAAAAAAAAAAAAGCAGAGAAGTTTAAATCACATTAGCATATTATAATGATTTCTGTAGGCTCATGTGACAGTAATGACTGCTGGAAATTCAGATTTGCAATCACAGAAATAAATGGCATTTTAAAATACATTAATATAGATGTAACAGAGCCGATGAGACGAGAAAACAGACTATGAACAAGGCTAGACTCAGGAACTTGGAATGGCTCTGTAAAGTAGCTATCCCTAGGTGAGCGATGAATGCTAAACAATACTGGGTGACTTGAGCAGGATCTGAGTGGGTGTTATATAGTGTGTGTAATAGCTTTCAGGTGAGCTTGTGATTGGTTACAGCTGTGTGCAATCAGTGCAATGGATGATGGGAAATGCAGTCCAGGGTGATGTGTAACAGTCTGTGTGGTGTGAGAGTCAGTATAATGGGAGAGCGACCTCTGGTGGCAATCGGACGGAAGGCCACGGACCGGATTCATGACAATAGAAACAGTAATTTTAAATTGTAACAACATTTCCCAATGTCCACAATTTACTGTATTTTTGATCACATAGATGTCTTGGTGAGCATAAGAGACTTCTTTCAAACAATGGAAAATCTTACTGACCACAAACTTTTCAATGGTGCTGTATACAGTATATATCATTTTTAACCTAAAAACATCTCTGTGTTTTTTTTTCTTCTTCTTTTTCTTATTGTTTCCTTTTTATTTTTGTCCACAACTGAGTTTTCCAGTTGATTTCTCCAGAGTGGAATGACATTTATACATTTCAAAGTGTGGTCTAAATATCCAAATACTTTTTGGGTCCACCGTATTTTTTTTATGAATTGCTCAAAGCTTCACAAAGATGAACATATAAAACACTTTAAAAATGGCTAAGATTGTGGTCTAGATAAAAACAATAAAAGAAGGGTTGTAAAACTGGACCTGCACTAAAATCGCACAAAATCAACTAAAGCTAGGGTAGCACTAAAATAATATGGGTGATGAAAATGCAAGAATCTGATTTAAACATGAGCGAAACATCAAAAGTATTTTGATTAAAGGAATAGTTAAAGGAATTAAAGGAATAGTTCCCCCAAAATTAAACTTCTGTCATCATTTACTCAACCTCAAGTTGTTCCAAACCTGAAACACTAAAGGAGATGTCCAGAATCCTTTTTTGCCCTTTATGTTCACTATAGGCTTTTTTTTATATGACACAAAACGCATTACGCATGCCACAAAATGTATCATTTTGTTCCATGGAAGAAAGAAACTCATACAGGTTCGGAATGACATGAAAGTGAGGAAATGCTGACAGAATTTAAAAAAAAATTCTTGATCAAAATGGATACATGTTGATATATGACGAGTCTACGCCAAACTGTTTCCTAATTCATCCAATACAAATGCATAGATTTGTCTCTTTTTCCACAGTTGCACCACTTCCCAGCGTACACCCTTGACAGTCTATAAATGAGTGTGTGGAAAAGCATGTCAGTAGTAAATAAATCAGAGGACAGATCATAGCTTATTTACATTGAGCCCCGAGCATGTGTGTGTCAATGGATGCATGTATGGATTTACAGATGGATGGATGGATGGATGGATGCATGTATGGATTTACAGATGGATGGATGGATGGATGGATGAATAATAAATAAATAACATACTATACAAATGAATAATATATTACATAGCGCCTTTAGAATTTGCTTTTCAGAGCTTATTAACTACTCATTAATCAATTCAGCAACTATCATTGTGCCAGGAAAAAACAGAACATGAAAGAAGGATGAGAACATGCAACATCTACAGTACATGCATCTTACTGGTAACTGCCAGAGGAACTCTGTTTAGTGCTGAATTTCAGTGCCAACACATTTCAGTGTGGATTATTTCCAGAGCTGGGCCATCACAGCACTGATGAGGCAGGAAATTGGACTGTAGTGCAGCATGGTGCAATGACCACAGACTCCCGCAGGACATTACAGGTGGAGTGACATCATCCATACAAATAGCCAGCAGAAAAGTAGAACATGTTGAAAGCACTTAGAAGGAACTGGCTGAACTTCATAATGTTCCCTGCAAGAAAGTGGTGGGAACCACAACACACTAAAGGGAAACTAAGACTTGTTCCACAACCAAAGGCCTATTCGCACCAAATGTGAAGCAAAAATGCAAAACACATAAAATGTAATTACCAGACTTTAAAAAGAAACTGAGTTCATGTCTGTGTTGTATACAGAAACGGAAATAAGGAGAAAAAAATAAAGAGAAGAGAAATAATAATTATAGAAAAATAATCTATGGCTGTAAAAAAAAAAAAAAAAAAAAAAAAGTAATTGTAAATCCACTGTTGTTAAACAAAATATTGTTCAGACAAACTAGTGTAATTTTAGTATGAATGAGAAACTATTACAGTTTTTCTTTTAATATTTAATTTTAAATTTAGTTGAAGTTTTAGTAGTTTTGTCATTTTTTTAATTTTTTGTAGTTTTTTTTAAATACGTCTATAGTTTTTATTAACTTCAGTTATAGTTTTAGATATTTTAGTACATCAAGTTAAACTAAATATAATATATAAATATAATTATAATTAAAAGGAAGCATTAGAAATCTTACCTTGTCAACTAGCTGAATTTTAAAAAATACGTTTGTATTTTATATTTTATTTTACTTCAATTATGGCAAAAACAAAAGTGTTGCGTTTATAATTTTGTTCAGTGTAATATTTATTTCAAGTAATGAAACGTGTGTTGTTTTTGGTTTTAGTTTTAGTTTCAGTTTTACTTTTAGTTAACTATTTTAACCTTGCAGCAAATATTTGCAACAAAATATATTTATTCTTGGTGAGAATAGATTTCAAAGCTTGAGGTTTTACTTTTCCTAATCATACCACAGCAGAACTATAGCAGACTTCACACAAGGAAATCATCAACTCAACGAGTTGAATTAAAGAGTCTCTGTAGTCAATCAGGCAGCATCTGATTTGGATATTTAAACAAAATAGCTCAAAATGACTTAAAAAAGTAGAGTTATAGCATCCAAGAAGTACAAAATTAAGAACCTCTTGCACACTGACAACTCCAATAAGCCATCCAGAGTAACAGCAACAGCAGGGTGTATCATGTGAACAGATTGGCAGTTCATTTTAGTTTTGGCTTTGCGTAAGAAAGTTATAAACAATTAATTTATGCTGCCGCAGTCCAAGACACATCCCCCACCAACACCTATAAAGAATCTTCAGTCAGAGATTTATTTCCTCAGAGTTTATGTATAATCTGCCAGAGTTTGTGTTTCCAAAATATTTCTTTTTCCATAGTTTGTTGGCTGCTCTCAGCAGCTGTCGGGATCTAAAGCATATTCATGTTGTTCTTGACGACTTGACCTCAAAACACCTTTGATGAACACACAGGCAGAATTACAATGTTCACCTTCAACATGGCTTTTGAATGAGCTGTGCAAAAGCCACGATCCATAACAACTAAAATTCAATAATATGTGTTGAGACTCCGGTTTGAGGGTCTGTCTGTGACATACTAGTTTGTCTTTCCCAGCAAATGTCATAATATTCAGCTCACGGCTAATTTAGTATAGTGAATATAGAGTGTCAATTTTCCAAAGTGAATTCTGCTTGAATAGACATTTAACTCCAACCCACAAACCACTGCTACCACATTGAGTTCCATCTAATTCTTACAAGTATCTCACTGGCTCCTATAAAGAATTATAGGGAATAACAACATTAATTTAATTTTAAAAATGTTTTTTTGAGTTTGGATATCTGAATACATTGAATTAGCTACAATTTTCTGTAATTTAACATTAAACTTACTCATGGAATCATTGTGGTGTTTTTTTTTGTTTTTTTTACAGTAAATGAGAGAGAATCCTATCCTAAGCTCCTCTGAGTCCCCAGCTCAACTTGAGTACAAACGTCAATTGAAGCATGGGAAGCAAACGATTCTCAGCCAAACATTTGTTTTCACTTTAGCCTTCGAGTCTAGTTTTTTCAGTTTTAAAATACTTTCTATCCTAGTTTCATATGCAGAGTCAACTATAAATTTGCAGGTTGATTTCCTGAATAGTGTACAAACTGAGGTGTAACTACATTGGTTTGTGGGCGGGACTATCTGTTTGTCTTACCAATGGAAGGCTGGCAGGCATTATTTTCTGCAATTCCATTTGGTAACATTTCTTCTTATTCCATTTAATGTGTCATGTAATGGAGAAAAAATGGGTTGCAAATACTGTTTCATGATTACTTCTCCCTTAATATCTATTCAGTTGCTTTGACTTTGGCTGACAAATAAAGAAAAATATACCAGTAAATGAAGTTCAAGGCCAAATGCACTACTGTAAAAATCCAAATAGCTGGTATGTTAATCTTGGATGCATTTAAATACAACCCAGAGTCAGATTATTTCTCTGCAGTCCTGACTATCAGCAGAAGCATAAATCAATATACAAACCAAATTAAATAAATCCAAGGTTTTCAAAAGAGGTTGAAAATGTTTTGCTATTTCTGGTTTCTAAGAGGTCAAGTGAAATTGCATGGAAAGACCTTGTGCTATGTATACCGTTTGCTTTTTTAGAGGTTGAACTTTATATTTTAACAAGATTTCACACTGAACAAATAATTTCGTACTGTTTTGTGCACCTATTAAAATAATGCTGTTATTGAAGGATGTGACAGATAAAACTATTATGTAAATAAAACAAAGATTACTGGAGCACGTTTTTCAAGAAAATACTACTTCAATCGTTCTACTTAAGAAATCCATATGCATTTCAGTGTGTTACTTGCCATTTCTTTGTAATTACTTATGGAATTTACTAGCAATTTCTACATGAAAATGGATTCAAAGTAAACTCTAAAACATTTTTTTTTTCATTGGCAGTATAATGAACCCAATACCAAACCAACAGAAGTCATTTAAAGAAGCTTTAAAGGCAAAAAATGAATTTTAATTGTCAAACGGTCAAATAGGAGGAGGAAATTGGCAGTGTATAATGATATAAATGTGTATAAATATATAATGTGTATAAAGTGTATAAATATAAAGTAATATCTTCAAATCAATCATACTGCCAAAAGATTATGTTTTGAGTACTTGTACGACACCCTTACACAGGCTCAAATGAAATAATAGTAAAATAATGAACCTTTGCATTTTAATGAACTCCATTTTATTCATTTGCAATCCTCTGAATATATCTTTGTCATTTATAGACCACAAAGGCATCTCCAAGACACCATCAGTATTATGGACAGAAATAGTGAAAAAAACACCTCTATTCTAAGCGTCATATTCTCCATCAAACTCTCTCCAGAAATCTGTGTGAGTTACAGCCCATGTCTTGACATTTACAGAGTCATCCCCTAAAGCCAAAATTTACTAGGTCCAATTGTTTTAAATTATCTTTAAAGTTTGCCCTGAGACAAAAGGCCAGTAATCTAAAATCAAGACTGGCATAAAAGCAAGAAAAAGAATGGAGACAGAGACAGAAAAATAAATAAAAAAAAAACAGTTTGTGTGATGTGTTTATTGAACCGCACTTTGACTGCTATACCACTTTTTTATTATTCCTAAAATATTTAACATGTGACAAAGCAAATAATATTATATGGCCATGTGTTTTTGTCTGAGCTGCACTCTCTTATGGTCACCAAGGCTGCATTGTTATAAAATATTATTACACTTTAAAATAACCTTTTCTATTTTATTATATTTAAAAATATATTTATTTCTGTAATGGCAAAGCTGAATTTTCAGCAGCCATTACTCCAAACTTCAGTGTCACATGATTCTTCAGATATCGTTCTATTATGCTGATTTGCTGCTCAAGAAATATTTCCTATTATTATTGCCGAAAACAGCTGTTTAATATTTTTTAATACTTTAAGAACTTTAAAAGCATGCCATTTATTTGGAATATAGCCTATATGCCATGTGTATGTTCTGTTTTGGGTTTTGTTCTAGTTCTGTTCTGTTCCTGTTTCCAGTTATATATACAGTTTATAAAGAGAGATATGCATTAAAAAGTCAGTTCACTTAACACGTATCACAATCCAATCCAAAATAACTATACACAGAAATATAGGCTAGGCTGACATTGCGGCTTTTCATGGACATCACAAGTCGATTAAATAAGCACGTCTGCAAAGTCTGTGCTAACAGCACACTGGGTTACTGTACTTCAGTGATAATCCTCCCAACCTTGAACAAGGTCTCTCCTTCACGTCTGCTGGCCTCTAACTTACAAGGGATATTTCCACTTCTGTCTGAGTGACAGCCTGGCGTTCACCAACCTCGAACCAAAACATGGATTTCAGTGGTATCTGACTGTCGGAGAAACCAGGGAATTTACCCAATAAGCCACCCATGCTACCAGCAATGTCCACTCAGCACAGCCCTGGGTGGTCCACCATCATCCGGACAGGCTTGAATCAAGTTGTATCCAAGATGCCTCAGAGCAAGCACCACATATAGAGGAAAAGCATGGTATAATGAGACAACCTGAACATTTTGGTCTAGGCTTAAATGTCTGAACTCCGCCTGGATTACATGAAACGGCAACATGGTTTTGGCCCAGGCACAGGTCTAAAGTCTGAAATGGAAAGAATTGTTTCAAGCTGAGAGGGGAAAAAAAGACCTAGACTTTAAACAGCCATCACCCACCCTCCGTTTCTGGGGAGATACGCTTCTCAACACACTTGCACTTTGTTAAGTTCCAGCAAGACACAAAACCTTTTGTGACACGGAGGAATCCAACTGAATTTAATACCTCCAGGAGGTGAACGAAAGCATGATTTACCACTTCTGGCAAGGAAAATAGAAGGCGCAGGAGTACAGATAAACCACAGCATAAATGCTGGCCAACAGGTATTGCGCTCAGAGAGCAAGAGGGGAAAAAGACAAATGAAAATAAAAACATTGCGAAGATTAAGGCTTGAGGGGAGACAGAGAGAAGCAGAGGAACAAAACAGTGGCTCACATTCCAACAGCAACCAAGAATGCAAAATATGTTTTGTGCTTCTGAAGAAAAGAAGGGGGAAAAAAATGTTTTCCCTTGCACCAAAGCTGTCAATCATGAGGTCTGCACACTACAGACAAAGTGTTCCAATCCAATTTAATATTTTACTTTAAAGTTGAAGTGTGTCATTTTTTTGGTGTTAAAGCAATAGTTGACCTAAAAATGAAAATTGTGTCATCATTCACTTAGCCCCAGACTTTCTTTCTTCTACGGAACACAATGTAGACTAAAATAGTTTATATTTAGCTTGGCGATTACAGAATTACCTGATGATGTCTGCACACTAGATCAGTCACGCTGCTCTGCTCCAAAAGAATCCGCATGATGACCACCTGATGGGTGAATACGGATATATGAGCCCGTTTATTATCCAGCACTCAACTGTTAGAAGTGCATTCCTGAGGAAAAGTGAGCTCAGTTATGCTCATTCAAAGCAAAAGAAAAGTGATTTTCAAGATGGTGTACAGTATAAAAAACAATAATGCAAGCCAGAGCTCGGTTTTACAGTAATGAACAGTGAGAAAGACTAATTTTTACCTATGTGACTCAAAGTTCTCCAGCTGAGAGAAAGCTTCTAAGATGTCAGGTGTACAGATGTGTGTGTGTGTGTGTGTGTGTGTGTAACCTTTTTCACTTTACTTATGTCCAAATATACATTACAGTAACTAATTGACCAAAATAAGAAAGAAAAAAAAACACAGATAAAAATCACAGATGTAGATGAGTTTGTTTCTTCATTGAAACAAATTTGGAGAAATGTAGCATTACATCAGTTGCTCACCAATGGATCCTCTGTAGTGAATGGGTGCCGTCAGAATGAGAGTCCAAACAGCTGATTAAAATGTAATAATCCCCATGACTCCAGTCCATCACTTAATGTCTTGTGAAATGAAAAGCTGCTTGTTTGTAAGAAACAAATCCATCTTTAAGGGGCTTTTCCTTTAAACTGTCGCTTCTGGCCAAAATACCAGTCCATAATAATGCTTCCTCCAGTGAAAAAGTCAATCTCCTGTTGTATTCGCTAATCAAAATACAGCAACATATTTGTTTAGAATTGTTTTGGACTGTTTTGGCTTGTAAACATTGCTTGATCTGTGCAGATTTCTCTCCTGATTCAGGTGAGATGACATTTCATTATTATGGATAGCGGACGTGTAATTTAGCCAGAAGCAATGGTTTGATGGTAAACATCATGATGGATTTGTTTATACTAATAATTATGGCTGAGTAACAAAAAAAAAAAAAAATGCATGACAAAATACAACCCATATATAACTGGCATGGCAATGAGAGGTAAGAAACACAATCACTTATTGTCTAGGCCAAACTACAACTGTTTATTGTTTTCACTGATTTTGAGAATAACACACTTTGCTTTAGCAAAGATTTATGCAAATTACATATGTTCATGCACACCTGTTGTACATTTTCTTTGCATATAAATAAACAAATTGTATAAAATAGTGAACGAGGCTCAATGAGAACACTGAATAGGATATGGACTCACAGAATTTCTGAATTATGACTAAATGTTTGAGTACTCTTCTACATGACAACCAATGTTTGGTGCCCACTGTTTCACATCTGGTCTTAACACCTCAAATGAAATCAACATGCAGTTGTTCAAGCACTTATTTAGTTGCTAGGTTACATTAGTTGAACTTTGAACTATATTTAGAGGATTCAATTATTTTTATAGCCAAGACATGAACTAATTTAAAAACTAATTATAGTGTGAGCATGATATCACATATAGCAAGTGAAGTTTGATGTTTCAAATACGCCTCTTCTCTGTGATTATGATTTATTTAAGGAGCAAACTATCACGTCAAGAACCTCTTTCTATTAAAACTGTTCTCATTTTGGTTAGACTGCATTCTTTTCCACAAACAACTACGCACTCCTTGATCACACCATAGCAGTGTATGTCATTTGGTGACTCGGCTTCCATTAAAAAACAACATTAATGCATCAGTACACAGTTCAATGCAGATTTAAAAGTCATAAAACCAGACTCAGCAGTGGCACGAGGGACTTATGCTTTTAATTGGCCCGGGTTCTGCTGAGAAATGAGTTCTAAATCTGGATGTCTAACATTGGCGGTAACAAGCACACGCAAGGTAGTGATTACTTTTGCATTGTTGAGCCAAATCCGCTGGAAAACAAACTGCCCTTGCATCTGACCTGCAGTATTCACAAACAAATATCAGGAAAAAAACTGCAGAAAATGCTGGCCTTATTTAGACACACAACGAGGCTTTTGTAAATTTTTTGTGATAGAAGAAAGACATGATAAAGTGTTATATGACGGTTTACTCAAATACAAAAGCGGTAAATTACTGAAAAACGGAAGTTTATCATTTTAATAAAGCATGTATTTTTTTCTGTTGTTATGCTTCTCTTTAGGTGGTTTGTAATATCATTTCTCAATAAATCTGTCTTTCTTTTCAGCAAATATATATAATGCTGGGTCAAAAATAACACACAGTAAATACAAATCTGCAATGGCCTTTTGTTGTCGGTGCTATTGATGATGGATTTTCAAAAGAAACTGCTTAATTTTGCATAGAAATAGTGTCATTTGGAAAGAATTGGCAATATGGCTTTCACACTTTGAAGATTGGCAGCACAGCTTGACAGATAGACGACACACTGTGACTGCTTTTAGCTGCTCATCACAATGTCATCCGACTCTCTGTGGTAAGTAATAATGGCACTGACTCTCACTTCTGCTGAATTTGCACAGTCACTCCCACTATTATAGCACTGCCATGGGTGAATGCCTTCACAAAATGAAGGAAGACTTTTAAATTCTGAATGTCATTCCGAATGATTTACAATAACAATAGGTTTTTAAAAAAAAAACTATTATGCCAATTTACTGAGGAATGAGGATGTTTGGAATGAGGATGTTTACTGAGGAACTGAGGATGTTTTTTTAATGTGTTAAAAAAGAAATAAAATAAAATACAATGTTGTTACATTCTTATTCATTCTAGATGTTTCTTTTATGCTTTTTCTTGCATTGCCTCAGAAATGTGTGGTTGGGTGTTTCTTCAGCTATGGGCACTTTAATGTCATATGGGGCCAGCTTATTCAAACTATTGAAAAAGAAAAGGAAACTTTTCTCTTTGTAATATGAAGGTTACATAAAACTGTCTTGGACAATTTTTAACGTGCCTTCATCATTTATTTTTACTTTTTTTTTAAAATGCTATCAAATGTACTGTACCACCTTGGTCTAAAGCTTAAAATACAAAACTTTTATTTTATTTTATTATTTTATTATTATGTGAAAAGAAATTAAATAAATTTTTAGACAAATTAAATTGTAATGTAATTTTTAGTGAAACACTAGCTAAATTATAGCAAGACAAAAAGTTAGCTATATTTTATTCCAAAAATGTTTAAAATGCCGTTTAATCCAGAATGTCATCAAAAACAATATATCATATGAGATGGAAAACTGACCATTCAGTTTCAAATATAGTTCAAATTACTCTCATAGGCTCAGTTCAAAATAAGCACACTGTATATCTGTTAAGCACATTGAATTATCATGCAAACTAATTTATCTTGCGCCTAAATGACACTTACTGTACATGAAATCAATCCAAATTTTTGCTGACGCAAATATTCTTTTACTAATAACAGAGAGTTATAAATGACTCAAAGAGAAAATGCTGAGATTGGTTAATAAATTAATTCTATGATCTTTATATCCAGGCAGCTTCCATCCAAGTTAAATATTGTCTCTCAGACCAAGTAATGAACTGAAGGAAAATATAATTAAAATGACATTTAAAGGCCAAGCTGACTAAAACAGGTTGATAAATCAATCTATTATTTATTGCAGGGTCTGTAAGGCATATATTCCGTCTGGAATTTTATTTCTGTGTTGGAACAGCTTGTGAAAATCAAAGGCAGTGCACCTGTCCTGAGGGATTTGAAGAATTATAGGACAGATTAACTAAATATTTTTAGCTGTCCTGGTCAGTATAGGTTAAATGACACCATGGAACATAACTAAACATTTCATATATGAATGTACAAGGGAAAACCGTTAGAACAACATTAAATTGACTTCTTGATGATTGTTCAACAGTTTGTGTATCGCATGTTTTTGCATTAAGATATATTGTCATATGGATGCTATGGTTCAGTATTAAAACCCCTTAACTGTCACCCCCCATTTTTTAAAATAGGCATGAAAGTGCACTATTCAAACTTACATTGTTGTAATTTATGAACACTTTGGAATACAGACCTAAGGTTGGTCTCTTTTTAAAGATGAAAATTAAAAATGTTTTCAAAAAATTAAAGTATCAAAAAGTTATAGAAGTTTAAATTTACTGTAAAGAAAATGCACTATACT
>NW_015658518.1:477941-485742 GCF_001515625.1 Sinocyclocheilus rhinocerous | reverse complement strand
TCCAAACTCCATTGAATTTTTTTAATGCATTTTTCTGTCACAAATGTCTAGATTTCTCTGTCAATATTCTATCTCAAAATAACCACCATATATGGAATCCTGAGACTCAGACCTTTCCAATGATATGTTTTTTGTCAAGATTATAAAAAGGTTTGATTCTAAAAGACCGTAATGCATTTTGTAATATGACACTTGACACTGCCCACTAAGGGGGAGGAGACCGCCAAAAGATTTTAAAGTACCATTTCCATGGTAACACAATGTCCGATTTCAAAATGGTTTTCACAGGATAAATCTTGGGCTTCTAAGCTTTCAAATGATGTATACTTTATGATGATTACTAAAAGATTTGATAGAGAAAAAGGACAACAACCAAAACAGCACCAAGCGTCCCATAGGTGGGACGGTGAAAGTTATTATTAAATTATGAGGATTAATATAAAAAAATTATATATATTTTTTTTTTACATAAGATCCAACTTATATAGTATTAATGGTTTCAACAGATTTCTATAAATTACTCATTTATTTGCAAATAATTTTGAAAGGTGTTTTCTGAGAAGAGAACGTCGACATTTCTGAGTGACTCACCATCTACATTTATAGATTTGCAATTTAGTAGAACAGCACCAAAACCAGCAGAGTAAGTATTTCCTTTAGCTGTTTTGTGGTTTCAGCCTCAGATGTTTGTGGTCTTGGGATGACAGTGACTCACAAGCAGTTTGGAAGTGTTGGAGGAGAAATGTAGAGCACATGCAAAATAAAAGTAAGCCAAACATAGACATCTTTGAAAGAAACTGATATGAAGACAACAGTAAAGTCTGGAGTTTCACCTGATGTCATTCACTTTATTTAAAGAGCCAAAACACACAGACCGCATTCTGAATGGTTTAGCAAAAGCTTTAAATATTTATCTTAAAATATAGATTGTGGATTCGTCGAAATAACACCTGCTATTCATTTCTTTTTGCAACATTTATATTTATGTAGTGCAGGTTAAACCGTTCGGTCTCTTTCCTCGTCTTGGGTTCTGACTCCAGTGGGCTGTAAAAAAGGTGATTTTCAAGGAGTTAAGCCAAATAAAAGGTATAAAGATAATGTTTTCACTTGCCGTGGTAAGAATTGGACCTGAAATTAAAAGGCAGGTGTTTAAAACTACACTATGGCAAGCCGTTTTATCTTAAAATAAGCCCAGTGTTACTTGTCGTAATAGCATTTTTACTAGTAACAATTCAATTAGAGAGCTCTACAATTAAATTCTTACTAGTAACAATGCCAGTTAGAGAGCTCTCTAATTCAGTTCTTACTAGTAACAATTTCAATTAGAGAGCTCTACAAATGAATTTTTACTAGTCATATGTTTCCATTGACTTCCATTCATTTTTAATTACAGAGCTCTGCAACTGAATTCTTACTAGTAACTATTCCAATTAGAGAGCTCTCTAATTGAGTTTTTACTAGTAAGAATTCCAATTAGAGAGCTCTCTAATTCAATCGTTAGTAGTAGGAATTGAATTAGAGAGCTATATAATCATAATTGTTACTAGTAAGAACTGAATTAGAGAGCTCTCTAATTCAGTTCTTACTAGTACGAATGCAATTGCAGAGCTCTCTAATTAAATATCTAATTCAGTTCTTACTAGTAACAATTTCAATTAGAGAGCTCTACAAATGAATTTTTACTAGTCATATGTTTCCATTGACTTCCATTCATTTTTAATTACAGAGCTCTGCAACTGAATTCTTACTAGTAACTATTCCAATTAGAGAGCTCTCTAATTGAGTTTTTACTAGTAAGAATTCCAATTAGAGAGCTCTCTAATTCAATCGTTAGTAGTAGGAATTGAATTAGAGAGCTATATAATCATAATTGTTACTAGTAAGAACTGAATTAGAGAGCTCTCTAATTCAGTTCTTACTAGTACGAATGCAATTGCAGAGCTCTCTAATTAAATAAGAGAGCTCTCTTATTGTATTTATAACTAGTTAAAATAGATTTAGAGAGCTCTATAATTGGCATTGTTACTAGTAAGAATTTAAATGTAGAGCTCTCTAATTGAATTGTTACTAGTAAAAATGCAATTATGACGAGTAACGCTTGGAATATTTTAAGCTAAAACGGCTTGCCATACTACACTCTTGGTGACTAACTGAACAAAACAGTCATGTGGTCCATCAGTTTATTTTATTTTATTTATTTATTTTTTGGTTGTGGTTGTTGTTGATCTGCTCTCTTGACTGCTCAAGACAAATTTCTCCTTGTGGAGACAATAAATAAAATAAAATAAAATAAAATAAAATAATAAAATAATAAAATTAAATTAAATTAAATTAAATTAAATTAAATTAAATTAAATTAAATTAAATTAAATTAAATTAAATTAAATAGTGACTTTTAATCTCACAATTTTGAGAAAAAGAAATAGTCTGAAAAAGAGGAGACTAATCAAAGTGTCATTCCAAAAATCATGAAAGTATGCAACTACTGTCTTAAAAATTAAGGTTCTATGAAGAACCTTTAACATCCATGGAACTTTTCCATTCCACAAAAGGTTATTTGTAGTGGAAAAAGGTTCTTCAGCTTATTAAAATATTCTTCACATATGAAGAATGATTTTTGGGGGAACCAAAATGTTTCCTCTATGGCATCACTGTGAAAACCCTCTTTTGGAACCGTTATAATTAAGAGTGTAAATGCATTCCTAAGTTTGGCATTTACATCATCTAGAAATGTTAATTACATGTTTTTTTTTTAACAAATGTAATCCTCTACATACCGCATTAGAAACTAAAAATGCCTTAAAATTAAGGCAATTGCAATTGCAATGCAAAACTTTATTATCTGTAAAATTGCATATTTGCAGTATAATGCATGTGGTGCATTACCCCAGGACTAAAAGTGAAAATTCTATGTGCTTTCGTTAGCTAATGGTTATTGGGTTTATGCAATGTTTGAACTGTTAAGGATGCAATGGAAACCATATGTTTTTATGTTACATTCAAATATAAAAAGTGACTCTTTTTTTATTTGCCAGCAGCTCAAAAAACAGTGCTATCTTGCTCTTTAGAATAACAAGTGCCTTTCAATCAGTGGTGCTTTCACAGGCAGGCTAATTAATTACTAGTAAAAAGCCTGTGCTAATCTCAATTGGAAGCAGGCACGGTTTTGGACCTCTGACATCTGGTTGGGGAAACTGAGACTTCTTATCATAGAAGGATCTGGCAACCCGCCCCAGCTCCAGCTTGCTTGAAAATGGGGCGTATAATTACCTTGTCCAGCGCAGTGAGGCAGGACACGCTTAGATAGTAAGTGACAGTGTCACCCAGAGAAAAAAAAGAAGAAAACAAAACCCTTCAAAAGATTACAGATTTTCTTCTCTCATAATTTTATGGCATTCTGCTCCATAAAAGCACTCATGTCTACAACTGCAGGCAAATGCGTAAGCATCAACTCATGCGGTCTTGCCCACATTTTCCACTTACAGGCTATTTACAGGTAATTCTTACGTTGACACTTCTCTCACTTTACAGCATAACACTTCATATGCATTACTCAAGTCGGGCTCCTTTTTCTTCGATATCATTTGCATTCATGGAACAAATTTCAACATATTTTGCAGACATGAAATCAGAGCAGACTCAGGGACACACACGGATTCGCATAAAACTTGGTATTCTGTGAGCTAAAACACTACAGAGCTCTAGCTTATAGCCTTAAGTACTTTAAAATTAAAATATAGATGTTTTATTAATTCAATGAATCTATCAAATACCAAAAATATGATTATAATATAAATAGACTTTATACAATTCCACAAAGAGAATACATTTGAATGCATATTCACTGAACATGATGGACGTCTTCACAGTTTTCACATCAAATTCTGGTTTAACCAAACTGCACGCCTTAAAAAAAAACATTAGTCATTTTTTGGTTATGAAAAATGACAGCTACTGCTGCTATTCCTTGCTACGGAAATTCTAGATTTGTTCATAGCACATTTAGGGACCTTTCCATTTTAAAATGAGGAAATCCAGGTATAAAATCCTGGGAAAAGGGTTGCATGCCATTCAGAACTGTCTTGAGAATGCCTTTACATTCCAATTTACTGTAAAGCAAAGAGAATGCAAACAGCATTTCAAATTTGAATTGAAATAAATTCACATTACTGTAATTTTTAAATAAAGGTTTGTCAAGACATATTTTAAAACTTGATAGAAAGATGTAATTATAGATACTTAGAGACAGACAGACAGACAGACAGAGACAGACAGACAGAGACAGACAGACAGACAGACAAATTCACCATTCAATATACAGTGAAGTCCATTTAGACTACAGTGAAGTCTAGATGTAGATGATCCTGCTATTGAAGCAAACTACTGGAAATCTGACTTCAGAAGGCATTCAATCGAAAGTCAAACTATGTATGCATTTCATGTGGTTTTTGCAGAATCAGACAACAAACAACTAAACAGACTTTAGTTGAATAAACAAAAAGAAACCATTTTTGCGGCCTGTCTGAACAAAGGCAAAGAAACCCATCTATATTCTCAGAGGGTCAGATTAAAGGCTTGTTATAGATGTCTCCTTTGTTCCCATGCAGTCTGGCCTGTGATTGCTCTCGCTCTCTCTTCTTCTCACTGTTTCCATGCTCTTTCAGAACTGAGAGGCTTGTGGAAATTGCTCCTGTGGGTACCGTTTCACTCTTCTACTGTTAGGTGTTAGTGCTGGAAACGGAGACAGTAACTGAGCTTGTTTAAAAGCACAGATGAAAAAAATGTTGAATAAACCTTTGCTTTACATTTGTATATTTCACAAAGCGACATGTGATTCATAAAGTACAAAAATGCTTTTATGTGAAGTGATTGCTAAAGTGTGTTTACACTGAATCAACTGTCTCAGTCCTGACTGGCACACTGCATCTTTTTGATGAAAGGTAAACTTTTTCTTCCTGCCAAACAAAATCAGTGGTTTCCATCTTATTGTTACCAATAACATCTGAGGAGCTGAATGAATATCACCCTAAGACTCTTAGCAGCTTGTCAGTAAACAACTGCAAGCATTTTCTAGCAAATCCACATTTGAATGAGCTAATCATTTGGCGCCACCAAGTGGAGGGTTAATGTAAGCTCAAGTGTAATTTTTTTTTATTTTTTTTTTTAAGTGTAATTCTTAAAGCGATAGTTCACCCAAGAATGAAGAGGCTGTCATCATTTACTAATCAATTTACAATTTACTAATCCTTGTTGCAAACAAGACGTTTTTTTGAAGAACGGTTTTTGTTAACACAGTGAAATCAGTGGGGTCCAAAACAACATTTGAACATTAAACATGTGTGTTACTTGAAATAAAATAATATGTTAACTGACAAAAACATAAAATATAAAAAAAATTTAACTTATTTTATTTCTGGTTTTTATTTAGTTTAACCTGATGTGAAGCTAAAACTGAAATAAAAACTATATGGATATATTTAAAATAATGAATAAATAACAAATAATAAAAATAAATAAATTAAATCTGAAAATACAAAATAAAAACTATTATAGTGCCTCAATGATGCTAAAATATCATCATGCAAAAATAAATAAATAAATAAATAATCTAAACAATACTACAGGAAAATGTTCAGAAGTAAAATTACTAAATTTGCTAATGATTCTCTGACAAAACCCAATCAAAATAATCTGAACAGCATGAGCCAATAAATTAAAATGTAAAGAGCCACAAACAGATGTCTGAACAAATAAAAAGTAAAAAGCTATCAATAAACAATAAAAATAAAATTTGTACAATTTATCCTGATCGCAGTGCATGCTGGGAACTCAAGTAGGCTTATAACATAATATACAATTTACATTATTAAAATCATTACAACTATCCCAACTACTCTGAATTTACTTGTGATTAAAGTAAAGAAAGAAATCAAGCTCAAACTTCTAAAACAAAGTAGAAATTTTAATAATTACCGGCAATAATTGTGGAAAGTCAAATGAGTGAAAAAAAAAAAACATGTCAATACAACAAAATGCAGAATATATACAATACATATTTAAACTCCCACGTTTAGTACTTCAATGGTGGGCTCAAAGTCAGCAGGGGATTTCATTAATTCTGCAGCTTACTTAATCACCACTTCCTGGTTAAAATGTTTCCTATGCACAACCACAAACCCCACTAGCCAGTGTTCACTTGTCTATTGAACACGCACAACCACAGGTGCATGTGCATATGCAACTGTGCAAATACTATTGTCAAGAAAGTAATTCAGAGAAACCATGCAAACACAAAATGCTGACTTATGCTAAGACGTTCACATTTATACTGAAACTCTCTGATGCACATCGTCAACATGAATAGAAGGGTCTGTGCTTTACAGACAGGAAACCCAACATGGGCTGCGTTTCTCAAAAGCATTGTGAGCTAAGCTGATCGTAGAGACCACTGGTGGCAATGATTCAAAGATCTATTAAAGGCAGGGTATGTGATTTTTCAAAAACACTTTAGAAAACTGATTCAGGCCGAATAGCAAAACAAACTTGTAGCCAATCAGCAATAAGGGGCGTGTCTACTCGTGATGTGGAGGAGAGAGCTTTCAGTGCATGGGACAGACATTAGCCGAGCCGAGCGACAGAAAGATAGAGATGGCGGATAAAAAACAAAAGAGGAAAACGTCTGCGGAACGACAAGGCAAGAAGTAGGACCCGTGTAAATATCGGATCAGCTTTCCAGCGCTGGAGAGAACTCAAGGAGCGGAGGCCTGCGATCGGACGCCGAGGTTGCTTTGTTTCTTCTCAATAGGTGAGTAACACCGTGTCTACAACAACTAAAGTCTGCCTACACTGGACGCGATCAAACAACCGTTGAAAACCATTTGAAATTTGTGTCAGCACGTCATAAATAGAACCCGGCAGCAGTTTTCTGTCGGGATTTGTTGCGCCGCGCCGCTCACGTCCGTAGACACGGTGTAATATTGGTTTTGCTTTGTTTCACAGAACTAATCGTTGCCTGGGTTGCGTACGTATATGTGGGGCGGAGCTATCAAAATAGGGGCAAGACCCTTTTGGGGTAGGGGCGTGTTTGTTTTGGTGATTTCAAATATCAACATTGGCTACCAGAAATCACTTACTCTGCCTTTAAGGCTTACAATGCTTTTGGGAAATGCAGCCAACACCACTGCTAAATGAACTAATCAATGTATTCGTGCATAAACATGACTGAGGAGTCCAAACTGCCAGGGCCTACTAACACAGCATCTGTAACACCTAAATAATTGACACAGGCTAATTTCTCAATTCCAATATTAAAAATATTAGCTCAGCCTTAAAACTGCAATATGTGTAAAATATTAAATATTAAATATTCGTGTCAGCTGATTGCCTTGACTCGAGAATCTGCTTTAAAAACTCTAGGTGGCACTGTATATTACGTATCTCCTTCCCTCAAATTAGTTTGGTATCAGTAAGATTTTTCTTTTTTTTTTTTTGCTTTTGTTTTTTTTTTAAGAAGATTCTTATGCTTATATATTTGATCAAAAATACATATTATTGCAATTTAAAATAACAGTTTTCTATTTTAATATACTTTAAAATATAATTTATTCCTGTGAAGAAAAGCTGAATTTTCAGCATCATTACTCCAGTCTTCAGTGTCACATGATCCTTCAGAAATCATTCTAATATGCTAATATTTATAATCAATGTTGGAAACAGTTGTGCTGCTTAATATTTTTTTGGGACCTGCAGTGATACTTTTTTCAGGATTCTTTGATAAATAAAATGTAAAAAAAAAAAAAAC
>NW_015658518.1:475287-477847 GCF_001515625.1 Sinocyclocheilus rhinocerous | reverse complement strand
AAATCAACATATTAAAATGATTTCTGAAGGATCATGTGACACTGAAGACTGGAGTAGCCAAATGGCTGATGAAACTTCAGCGCTGCTTTGAAGTGGATCAATAAAGTCAGCATCATTACTCCAGTCTTCAGTGTCACATGATCCTTCAGAAATCATTCTAATATGCTAATATTTATAATCAATGTTGGAAACAGTTGTGCTGCTTAATATTTTTTTGGGACCTGCAGTGATACTTTTTTCAGGATTCTTTGATAAATAAAATGTAAAAAAAAAAAAAACTTTTTTTTAAAGAAATTAATACTTTTATTCAGCAAGGATGTGCTAAATGAATAAAAAGTAATGACTTATATTGTTAGAAAAGTTTTCTTTTTTGAATAAATTCTGTTCTTTTTCACTTTTTATTATCAAATAATCAAAGAAAAAAGTATCACGTTCCAAAAAATATTAAGCAGCACAACAGTTGCAACACTGATAATAAATCAACATATTAAAATGATTTCTGAAGGATCATGTGACACTGAAGACTGGAGTAGCCAAATGGCTGATGAAACTTCAGCGCTGCTTTGAAGTGGATCAATAAAGTCAATCAAAGTTGTCCTAAGACAAGAACGCATTTTGGTTTTAGGTTTTAGGACAACTTTGATGAAAGGGTTTGATCCACTTCAAATGTTGACTAGTGTAGGCTTATATTAAAAAAGGAAACCAAATTAGAAATTGCAATAAGATTTCACAATATTACGTTTTTTTTCTGTATTTTTGATCAAATACATACAGCCTTGATGAGCATAAGAGACTCCATTAAAAACACATTAAAAATCTTACTGATCTCAAACTTTTGAACGGCAGTGTATATTAGAATGTGTGTGTGTGTGTGTGTGTGTGTGTGAGTGTGACTTCCTACTTCTTTTAAACTAAAATACTAAAAACAAGCAGATGGCAAGTTATTATTATTATTATTAGTAGTAGTCATTTTATGTATAAGACACTGATCTATATGACTCATAAGCGTTAGACTTCCGCGTGCGTTCTTCTGTTGCTATAGAAACAGACGGATGCAGGTCCACGTGGACTCGAGTCCCTCCCTGTGAGCGCGCAGAAGCAGTGTTTGCTCAAAGTTGTCGGCAGCTTTCTGTAGTCATCAATCCATATCGCGTTCAGCTTCAGTTTCACAATCTTCTGGACGTTCAGTTAAACTTCAGTCTCAGTTACTGCTTGCTGAAATTGTCTGCACTCCGTGTCAAATTGTGGAAAGTTTCACTCTTAACAGTACTTTTCAACAAGAGATCGTCGCTTCATGGATGGACTTTATGAAGTAACATCAGCGGCTTGCCTGTTTAAAGGTACAGTAAAGTTACTATTTTTTTTTATCTTGATCTGTCTGTTTAACTTGACCATTTCTGTTTCGTGCTTTGGCAACTCAGAACAGGAAGTGTGAAAGAAAGTGTGAGAAGGAATCTCCTACTGAGAGGAGGAAACAAGTGTTCCTGTTTTCATCAGCTGCTTTGTAGAGTTGCATATTGTTTTCATGTAACTTAGTACATGACTTTTCTTTTCACTATAGTCCGTCTTTGAAAGTGCATTGCCTTGTCTTTGTCCCTGACATTACATTTCACTTTAAGTGAACAGTATATTTAGTAGCACGACAATTGTTTTGTTCTCTTTTAAATGTAGAAACTATTCAAGAGTTGATTCACCAAGCAAAGCAGCATTGTCTTCAGCTATTATACGTGTAGTCTAACTGGACTGACAAGAAATGCTTTCCATTTGAGTTTTGATACAACAAAATGTTTGCATAGTGTAAGAGCTTTGTTGAATCTACATTGACACACAAACTACTGTATGTGGATTGTTTGTGCTAAACTTCAGAATCACAAATGGTGTTCCTTTAGGTTTACTGGTAAAGATATTCAATAATTCTCCAAACCACATATCTGCTGTAGGGTCACAGGGGTGATGTAGCCTTTACTGTTAAATGCATACCTCAAATGTACTGTACAGTCATGGCCAAAGGTTTTGGCAGTGACATAAATTTTGTGTTTTGCAAAGTTTGCTGCTGTTCTTGATGATCTGGTAAATGGTTCTTTCAGGTGCAATATTCTTTGTAGCAATTTCCTTGCGTGAGGCCATTTTGATGCAAATCGATGACGACTGCACGTGTTTCTTTGGAGGTCAACATTGATAACAACTGGATATTAGCTTCTGGGCCAAATCCTGACTGATGGCGATCCATTCTTGCCTTATTAGTTCTCGAAGTTGATCACAATATGTGGGCTTCTGCTTGTCCACTTGCCTTTTGAGGACTGACCATAGGTTCTGTATGGGATTGAGATCCGGGGAGTTGCCTGGCCACAAATCCAAAATTTCAATGTAATGATCTTCGAGCCACTTCTTTATCACTCTTGCTTTGTGACATGGTGCTCCATCATGCTGGAAAATGCACGGATCATCACCAAATTGCTCATGGAACGTTGGAAGAAGTCGCTCTTGCTGGACGTTTTGATACCATTCTTTATTCATGGCAGGGTTTTTGGGCAGAATTATGAGAGGGCCCACTCCCTTG
>NW_015658518.1:470227-474538 GCF_001515625.1 Sinocyclocheilus rhinocerous | reverse complement strand
CTCTGCAATTCGCTCTGGCATGCTGGATATTAGCTTCTGGGCCAAATCCTGACTGATGGCGATCCATTCTTGCCTTATTAGTTCTCGGAGTTGATCACAATTTGTGGGCTTCTGCTTGTCCACTCGCCTTTTGAGGACTGACCACAGGTTCTCTATGGGATTGAGATCCGGGGAGTTGCCTGGCCACAGATTCAAAATTTCAATGTAATGATCTTCGAGCCACTTCTTTATCACTCTTGCTTTGTGACATGGTGCTCCATCATGCTGGAAAATGCGTGGATCATCACCAAATTGCTCATGGATCGTTGGAAGAAGTCAATCTTGCAAGACGTTTTGATACCATTCTTTATTCATGGCAGTGTTTTTGGGCAGAATTATGAGAGAGCCCACTCCCTTGGTTGAAAAGCAACCCCACACATGGATCATCTGATCACTCTACACAATAATCTAGAAACAATGTGAATGAACACCACAACAGCTGAAGCTGCAAACTTTGCAAAACACAAAATTTATGTCACTGCCAAAACTTTTGGCCATGACTGTATGTTGCTTTGCATAAAAACATCTGCCAATTTCATACATGTACCTAAATGTTTGCTTATTACTCAATGAGGTTATGCTTTTTGCTGTAATATTTTGGATACATAGTTTTAAGTAGAAACCTAAAAGACTTCTTGTCAGTCAAAAAGATACTTTGTCAGATCAGATACACTGTGAAATGTCTAGTTATAAAAGGGTAGTCTGTTTCAAAAGTGCAAATGGTGTCATTTTGTAAAAAGGTTTTTACAAAAAAGTTTTTAGACATGATATTTAAGTGAAGCTAGTAAGTCTCTGTCCATGCACCGAAACATTTTGAACCTCGTGGCACACTACGTTGTTCTCTTTATTGACATGGCAGCATAGATAAAGTTTTCATGCAAAGCAGTGGTGATATTCCATCTGAAGGATGGAGGTAGGCTTCACGGAGGTAGGCTTAGGTTAGCTTAGGTCAATTTACTTTTTGTATTTTCCTGAAATGTAGTAAATAATTAACAAATAATTCAAAACACAAACTTTTTCAAGGTTTTGTTTATTTATTTCTTTTTGAAATAAATTAATAATTATATTCAGCAAAGATGAATCAGTAAAGTGTAATGTTACAAAAACATCTCCTTTCAATTCATTAAAGAATCTTGACAAACATGAATCACGGTTTTCACAAAAATATTAAGCAGCACAACTGTTTTCAACATTGATAGTTATAAGAAATGTTTCTTGAGCCACAAATGAGCATATTAGTATTTCTGAGGGATCATGTGACACTGAGGACTGCTGAAAGTTCAGTTTTGCCATCACAGGAATAAAATATATTTTAAAATATATTAAAATAGAAAACAGCTATTTTAAGTTATGATAATATTTCACAACATTACTGTATGTATGTTTGATCAAATATACTTTGATCTTGAGGCGCATAAGAGACTTTTTTCAAAAACATTTAAAAAAATCTTACCGCCCCCAAACTTTTGAATTGTAGTGTACTGTATAGAGACTGTACATTGCATTTGTAACTTGAATTTATAAAGTGGGAGGGACAATGAAACATTTATCTAAACTTTGCTATTTAGCAACTTGGTTGGTTGAAATTGACTTCATATTGTGTTTTTGTTGCTGTAGACAGACATCTGTGACATGATCTTGGTCTCTCTTTAGTGGGCTAATATGGAGTTTGTGACTGATGGTTGGGTTTACTGAGGCCGCTGAAAGCATCATTCTGTTCCACTGCACTCAGAAGTTTGAAACAGCAAACTTGTGGCTTTCCCAGTCAATACCCAGAGGAAATGCGCATCACCACACTCGTATCTGTGGCATGGCTTGTCGGCTCCCATCAGTCCCATCAACTTTTAACTTGTGGTCACTGCACAAATAACGTCTTTATTCCACTAAATAAGAGAGACGTGCGTTTCAGTGTTCCAGTCCACTAGTTTCTGCTATTCTCAGCAGCCGAGGACTTATTGCTTTTTGCCTGTCCAGATGTGTTTTTTTCCCCCCAACAAGACCCTGATGCAATTCAGATGTACGTAAGTGCCACAACTAGTTTGTAGGGGTTGATTTAGCCATAAAATTCCTTTTGAAATGTTTGGGAGAGGCCTGACATCAGTTTTTACTTAGAAGCCATCGTGAAGTCTTTTTTTACTAAATATATATAGTACTAAAGAAATACATTACAAGTACACTGTACAGGCACAGAAATATTATTTAATATGTCTTTAGTGCTTTAAATGATTCACTTCATAGTGTTAATGGACTAAAATTAAACAATAGACGATTACTTCTAATATTTCTAAGTTTAAAATAATAGCTTTACTTGGATCTAATAAACTTTTTTTTTTGTAAAATTCACATTTTGCCAAAAAAAAAAAATGTAATGCTTTTCAAAATAAAGGACCATGTCACTGCAAAAACAAATATTCAGTCAATATGAAGCCTAGATAACTTATCATGAGTCTTTGACCACTTTAAAAATGTGATAAAAACATTTTTGCTTGCTAAGCACATTTTTACACACAAACGTTATTGTAGGATATGCCCGACTGCCTTCCAAAACCTTACCTGCCATATTACAGCCAACTAACTCAATTTGTAGGCAATTAAGAAGCTGTCACAGAAAAGTTGTCAGTGAGATGTGATGCTTTGTTGGGTAATGGGCTTTACAAACTTTGAAATTACTTTTGTGCAGCAGAAATGCAAAGCGAGTTTGATTTTTCTTGTTAGACAAAGGAAATCAATAATGTACATATTCAGGCTGTTATGACAGGCAAACAAAAGTTTTAATCAACACGTCTGCCAAGAAACCCAGAGGTGCAATCATTATTATAAATGTATTTCTTTTTTATCTGCTTTCTTTATTTTGCCTCAAAACACCATACCAATCTTCTTAGACTAAGAACCCACTAGAGTTGCTAAGATTTAGAGATGCAAGGAAGCATCTAAACCAATCAGCTTCTGTGACACAATAAAGTCACTCCCACAGTTTCTCTTGCTCCAAATTAAAGGGCACTACTTTAACTATTATGCTCTTAACCCATGACACAAGCCATTTTAGTTTAATAATTATTATTAAGCTTTTATTTTAAATTAATGTAAATATATATAGATAATATGCATGCAATATAAATAAGCTTGATCAGTGTCATGGTACCAACAAAGCTGGATTGGATTGGTTTGATTTTGTCAACTCGAAACTAATCCTGTAATCCTGAGTTTGTTCAGCCACCATCATGGTACAAGCTCCAGAATATCATATCGAGGTGTACTCTGTACTCGAATAACCTTTCTGAATATTCACCTTGACGCTTTCTCTATCTTCCTCCCTTTTTTTACGCTATTTCTTTTCCTGCACCAATCTGAGGTGCTCTCGTTGTCTAATTAAAGAGGTGGTTGCTAAGAGATGGCGCTCGGCGGCACTCTAAGAGGATGTGATGGGGTGTAACTCAAAAGCTTTGTTCTCTCTTCTCTTCTGTCAAGGGCTGACCCATGTGAGGAGAGTGGAGTTCGCACACACATACATACAGTATGCACACACAAATACACACACACACACACACACACATAGACAGCATGGCATCTTTCTCCAGCACCTGTGGCTCCAAGGTGGACCGGGCGTCCCATCGTAGGGGAGAAGACAGGCAGGGGACGCCCAGTGACAGCGACTGCAGTGCTGTGCTTGAGAAGACCAGGGAGTTCTTCCAGATTTGTGACATCGAGGGCAAAGGCTTCATTACACGACGGGACATGCAGGTAAGGATGTTGGGAAGGGCGTCCATGTGATTTCTCATTAGGCCTGGAGTTTTATTAGTAAAGAAGAATGGAAACCCCACAAAATGTCTCGAGTCATCTGGTTTCCCTGGCATTGTTTCAGCTGGGAACCATGAGCTAATTGAGCTAATTTGTGTTTGCTCACCCTTATAAATTGTTTACTTACAACAGAAGACAAGCAGCGATTTGAATAAAGTAATTAACTTACAAAGAAACCCAATTAAAGGCATAGTTTGTTAAATATCTAATTGGCCATTTGCAATGAAAAGGAATGTTAGTACAACATGCTTCTGTACTAAAACTCCTTTTCTTTTCTTTTTTCTTTTCTTTTCTTAATATAAATGAATAAAATCATTTGTTATGGAAATTATTACAGTGAATAAATATCTTTCTAACTATTTTAAGCTCTAAAATATTTGATCACTGTGATTGATTTTATCCCTATGTAATTATGAAAAAAAAAATTATTAATTTGTTTAAATGAGATATATATATATATATATATATATATAT
>NW_015658518.1:434161-470176 GCF_001515625.1 Sinocyclocheilus rhinocerous | reverse complement strand
ATATATATATATATATCCCTCTTATTTTGGTAAACTAATATTTTGTCTTTCTATGAATTTCTGTGAAAAAAATCAGTGTATATATTGAATTTTACCATGGTAATGCTATGTGTTTTTGTTTGTTTGTTTTTCTTTTTTGGACTTGTGTAGTAATCATGTAAATACCACTGTAAATTACTACAGTAATCATTCAGTACCTCTCAAATACTTTTTATCAAATACCATGATATGGCATCAGATCATTGTACCACGGTACCACCACCATATTTTTATTATTATTTTCTATATTTTCTGTTCCACCTATTGGTCATAGTGTGTGAGATCTATATTAATCTCTCATCAGTGTGGTTGATTTATATGAAATATGAAGTTTCAGTACAGCTTTATGCAGCTTGTCAGAATCGTAGGAGCTTGGGAGACCATCCTAAAATTGTGGTGGGCATTTTGAAACCACCCCTTCAGTTGTATTATTGTGCAGATTCGATCACCTCTTAGATTTTCCATTCATTGCATATGTTTCCTTTGAAGTCTGGCTCTCGGGCCTTGCTCTGAAGAGCCTTTTTCAAAAGCATCACACCTTTGATCCAGTGTCTATGGAAAAAGCATTAATAAACATTGGTTCCTCATCTTTATTTAAATGATGCCTTTTGTTATTTCAACCCATTTGGATTAAATAAATTCCACAAATCCATACGCATTTAAATCTTTCTGTTTAATGATTGTGTACATGCTATTGTGAAGACTGTGACAACATTTACGTGCTTGGCAAAGTAACTTGCATCATGGGTCCACCACATGTTGGTCTTGCAGAAAGCGCTGACAACACTATTGGGGTTTCAAAGAGCAGCGTTTTCTAAACCTTCAGGCCGTCAAAAAAGCCACAGGAGGGGTTTTATTGCTGTTTTTAGAAGCTGTCACTTTAGTTTAACGGAGGAACTGGGTGATGGCTCACACTTTGTGCTCATTTTTACGCAACTGTTTTCACACGTCCATCAGCGTTTACAACTGACTTTTACAAGTACAGAAAAATCCAAAAGTCCACGCTAAAGTCACACTGAGAATTATATGTAGTGTTTTATGGGACATCTGATCCCAGAGCATATCTGAGCAAACATGTGTCAGGTTCCCACACAGGGTGTGTTATTTGCTCTCTAAGAATAGTAGCGTTCTTACTGTGTGTTAACGGGGTTGATCACTGAAATCAACAGCCTGACTGATTTTTAAAGGTGTCAAATGTCAACTTCGTTTGAGACCTTACTCATGACATACAAATAACCTGGTAAGAGATTGGAGAATATGTGGTCGAGTTTGGTTTTGTAGTGACATTCAGTTGCCTCATAAACATGTTTTGTGAGTTTCGATTTACTGTAATTAATTGTAATTTAATTGTAAAACCAATAAAATATATTATATATTTTTTATTTATATACAGCATGTATGACTTCTAAGCTACAGTAAATGTAAAGATACATAAGATACACTGTATAATACGTTATCTGTTTTTATTTACAGTATACTCTTAATTTGCTTATTTTCAGGTGATGCAAAATGCATTATGCTTTTCATAACATGCCTGTATCATTTGTCATGTGTTGTAGAGATTAAATGGAGAGCTTCCGCTGAGTGCTGAGGAACTTGAGAACGTCTTTGCAACTCTGGACGCAGATGGCAATGGATATCTGACCCTTGAGGAGTTCTCCTCCGGCTTTAGTGCGTTTGCATTTGAATCTATACAGCATTCAGTAAAAAAAAAAAAAAATTATATATATAAAATGTATGTGTGTTTTCGATTATTGAAACATCTGATTGATATTATATGTTGTATTTTGGGCTGTCTGTATCCTTTAAACGTTTGCTAATGTATTTATGTCTCCCATTCAGGTGAATTTATGTTTGGTCCAGGTGTGGTGTCAGTAGATCCACATGCAGGCGAGGAGCCAGTCTCAGCAAAGACTCAAGAAGTGCTCTACGAGAGCCAGTGGGAGGAGAGACACAGCAGGGGAGACGATGACGAGGAGCAACACTTCTGCATGCTAATGGAGAACCTGGGGGCAAGCAACATCTTTGAAGAGTGAGAGTCATTTTAGTCAACCACGCTATTTGAAATGGATCCTAAAATTAATATTCATGGTTGTAGTGTAGTTCCTATAGTGCACTTCCATGCAAGAATATTCCCACTAATGTATAAATTCTGAAATAACTGAAATAGATAACAACCTAAAATTAATCTTAATAATTAATTTTTAGGTTGTTATATATTTCAGTTATAGGATTTATACATTCTTAGAAGTATTCTTGCATGGAACTACACTAGCTGAGATGCTATTTTCATGCTATAAAACACATTAGTTATGTATTTTTATCTATAACTATAGTTACTGTATTTCTGACTATCATAAAAATATAATTTAGATTTCATTTAAAAAGCAACTTTACACCAAAGGTCAATTCTTGTCTTCTTATTGACCATATGGTGCGTTGAGCCCATTTTTGTAACACATGACCGGATGCACTTTCAGCAAACTACCGCCACTCCTAAAAGGCAAACGGTGATAGTGGAAGACATCAATTATAAAAGTTCATCCTTCTGACTGACTGTAATCCTTGTGTATGGTTATTGGGTAGAGCTGACAGTTTGGATTAGATTCTGATTGCATCTCATATACAGTCAGCTTCATTTTGCTGTTCGATAAAAGGAGCATTTTTTTTTATTTTTTATTTTTTACTGTAGTTCCACAAAATCATGATGTGATTTTGATATCCTTTCAGGAGACCTATTGCTAGTATAAGCTTTTTTTCTGCAACAGAAAATACTGTGAATGTCTTTACTAAGAGCCTTTATGTTTCAGAATTAATGCATTTCCAAGACGAAGGTTACTGCATTGAAAACATTAAAAAAAAAAAATTAGAGTTTAGAATTTATCTGACTGTGGACTTTGTACATGTATAATTATTTTTAACAGTGGAGCACATTTTTTGTGGAGTGTGATATAAGATGCTATAATAGATAAAACTTCATATAAAGTCATATAAAGGTAAAACACACCGCAAACTCAAACTGTGACGTCTCAGGCCAGGAGAGGTGCGGAGTCTTTGGGTGCAGCTCAGAAAAGACGAACCTCACCTTCTGTCCAATTTTGAGGAGTTCCTTGCCAGGGTCACTTATCAGATCAAAGAGACCAACCAGGAGAAGAAAGAGATGGAGACGGCCCTTAAAAGGTCAGATGTCAATTAAGCACCTTTATTCCTTTCAGAATTTGAACATGCATTTTGAAGGGATGTTACTCTTGTAGAAAGTTGTAATGGAAAAATGTGTTTCGTACAGTATTTAGACACTTATAGACTACTGTTTAAAAGTCTAAGGTCAGTAAGATATTAATTATTTATTTATCTATTTTAATTGAACAAAGATGCATTAAAAATGACCAAAAGTTATGGTAGAGAGCTTCAAAAAATACTTTTTGCAATATTTTTTTTTTGTCTTGAAAAATGTGTTTGTGCTACCTTTAAAATAAATGGGACTTGGTTTGATATTTTGTTATCGTTACCTACTCAGTGACATTCATACATTTTGAGTGTCAGCCCACTATATGAATCCCATGTTGGTTGACTTGACAGTCACATATCGTGACTAATAAGACTCAAGGGACAGATGTGATGCAAGCACTAGGAAAGTTGGCTTTTGCATGAGATTTTCACCCCTGAGCCTGACTGTATAATTGGTAACAGAGTTGGCTTGTACTATGCTCCAAAAGTTTATTATCTGAGCATTAGCAAAGGTAAGATTTTAGTGTTAAGCGGTGAGTTTACAGTATTCTGTTAACCATTAAAGGATATATTACAAGCAAGCAAATATATTTTTTTTCTAAAACATTCTAATGAAAAAAGTAATGTGTAATGCATGCTCACATGATTATGAGCATCACTCGGTTTTCAAATATATTGATCCCTTTAATTTATTCCACATTTATTCTCTTTTTATCACAATGGAGAGCCTGTACTGAGGCTTGATAGACATGTCTATTGTGGCTTTTAAAGATATATAATTGAAATATCTGCTGAGAGCTGACCTGTAAATGCCTTTTGAATGACGTCTGTTCCATGTACCCAATGAATAGTGTTTTATTCTTTCATATGACTAAGTGACTCAAAAGCTTTTTGAGTGATCCTGACATCTTTCATAGGAAAGCAGCGACACATGATGATGAAATCCAGAGGCTATATGAAGAAATGGAGCAACAGATCAAGAATGAAAAGGACAGGATACTCTTAGAGGTGAAACAATTATTACTTATTAATTACTCAGATTGGTCATTTGAAAAAAGCAAGTGTTATGTGTTACCATGGACCTCAAGGAAACGTAATGAAGGACTATAAAAAAGGGAGTGGGGAATCTCATAGACTTTCATTGAAAATCATACAGTATGTAGAGACCAGAAATGATAAAAACAAATTAAAATAAAAAAGATTCTGAAAGGTCATTAGACTGGCAATTTCAAATTAAGTTATGTTTACAGTAGAAACACTAACTGTTAAGGCCCGTTCACACCAAAGACGATAACTATAAAGATAACGATAGATATAGTTCTAAAAATCGTTCTCAATATTAAAGAATAGCACCACACCACAGCTATAACGATAGAGGCACAGAGAAATGATATCGATTTTTCCAGCTTATGATTGATACAAACATTGACACCCAATCAGAATCCATCCTGCTATAACGAGCTTGAGAATTTAAAGCGGCAGATGAGCATGCGCTTAGAATAAACCGACGATATCGTCTGCTGGTGTGGACGCTAATATTGTTATCTTTATAGTTATCGATCTTGGTGTGAACTGGGCTTTTTCTATGTACCATGGTAAATTGTATCGCTCATGTGAACTGTATGTTCTCTAGGATTCTGAGCGGTTCTTGTCTCGCAGTCAGGACATGGAGCACCAGCTTTCCGCTAAAGAGAAAGAGCTGGAAATCCTTTCTAACAAACAGAAACGGGTGGGTCACAACAAATTCCTTTGCTTGTCACTAAACCAGTTTAACTAGTAATATTTATGAAGACATTGCACATCTATTCACTATTTGAATGTGTGAATAAGAGTGATATCATTTCCTGTAAGGGCTTTATTTTAATCCTAATGAAAGGTCAAGGAAAGGCTGTAACTTGAACTCAAGAACAAACTAACATCTACATTTTAAGGACTTTGACTCAAATACTGTACGAGTCTTAATGCTCAGAAGTATTACTCTCAGATTCTTTAACACAATCACCAGGTGCTGTTGATCATTTGCTGGAAATTCGTGTTCAACTTTCAGAAAACCACATCTGACAGTGCTGACGCACACAAAAATAGACGCTGTTCTATACACACAATAGACAAAACCCAGCAAAGCCTTTCAGTGCTAATGAATGAACCGAAAGTAACAAAGTCGTAATGCTTCCTTTGCCTGCATCATTACAAGCTTCATTTTCTTCTCTTCGCATTTGCAAACAGCTAAAGCAAATTAGTTCCTTTATTATGCTCTTTGCTGCAATGTAAAAGCAAGCAAAACTGCTTTTCTGCTGTGAGGAGCTGAAGTGTGGTATAGTATGTTTGGTCATAGACGTGGTATTGTGTCCTATCGTGTCTATATTTAGCAGCATAGCTGTGTTGAAAAGCATGAGTGTAAGAGCTTTCTTATCAATCCATTCCTCCCACAATGTCCCATCCAAACATTCACATTAACACTTCCAAGGTTATCCTTCCAAGTTCTTGATAGTGGTGTAAATATACATGGCTGGTATGTCTGGTTATCCAGCACAATTAGTTTCAAAGAGCTTCTTGTTCTTCAGTTATGTTTATGATAGCTTATGTGTTGATTGTTTCATTTGTACATGTGTGTTTGTTTGATGTCCGTCAGCTGGAGCGTCAGTGTCGAGAGCTGTACAGCGAGCAGCGGGAGACAGCCGTGGAGAACGTCAAACTGAAGCAGTGTAATGAGGACTTGAGCAGTGAGCTGGACAACACCACCCAGGAGCTGAGTCTGGCCCAGGAGCAACTCATGCTGCTGCAGGAACAGTCCTCATGCCTGCACGAGGAAAGAGAGATGTGAGGATGATATGACATTTAGTGCTATGCTGCTATGTGCTATATACAATATAGTAAAATTAAATTCAAAAGTGAATAATATAATATAATATAATATAATTAGTGCTGTCGAACGATTAATCGCGATTAATCGCATCCAAAATAAAAGTTTTTGTTTATATAATATATGTGTGTGTGTGTACTGTGTATATTTATTATGTTTATATAAATACACACACATACAGTATATATTTTGAAAATATTTACTTGTATATGCATTTATATATTTATATTGTTATATTTTATATGATATATAAATATATTTGATATATAAACATAACATATTTTTCTTAAATCTATGCATGCATGTGTTTGTATTTATATATACTTAATAAATATACACAGTATACACACATATTATGTTAACAAAAACTTAAATTTTGGATGCGATTAATCGCGATCGTTTGACAGCACTAAATATAATATAATAATATAGCTCTAAGTTCACCCAAAAATGAAAATTCTGTCATTAATTACTCATCCTCGTGTCGTTCCAAACCTGTAAGACCTCCGTTCATCTTCGGAACACAAATTAAGATATTTTTGATGGAATCTGAGAGCTCTCTGACCCTCCCATAGACAGCAAGGATCCTTACACGGTCAAGGTTCAGAAACGTAGCAAGGACATCGGTAAAATAATCCATGTGACATCAGTGGTTCAACCGTAATTTTTCGAAGCTATGAGAATACTTTTTGTGTGCAAAGAAAACAAAAATAATTACTTTATTCGACAATTTGTCTCCTCCTTTGGATACTCTCCAAAACGGCGCCAGGGTGACGCGGAGGAGACAAATTAATGACAGTAATTAATTACTGTCATTAATTAGTGAGTAATTAATGACAGAATTTTCATTTTTGGGTGAACTATCCCTTTAATACAATTTAACAACATTTTTAATAAAACATTATTTGTACACTGCGTTCAAAGCATATCAGGGTCAAATTTCACACTAAAATAAAATAAATAAATACTTTTTTTTGTCTTTTTTTTTTGTCAATTGTCATTCCCTACAATTATTTATTATTTTGTGTAATTGTGATTATTGTCTAATTTATTTGTCATTATTTTGGTAATTGTCATTATTTTCTCCCTGATTCTCATTACTGTTCTTACAATGATGTTACTGTACATTACAATGATATATTTATTTAAATCATCATAAGCTAAGAAATATATCACAGTTTATTATACATTACATTTAAAACATTACATTTAAAATGTATTTTTATGTATTTGTTTATTTAATTTCATTAAAGCTGGTATCTAATAATTCGAATTTAGTTAATAAAGTTTGTCCCTTGTTTGATTTGGTATCAGTCCTGCTGGCAAAAATATTTATTTATTTATTCCAGGGAGATTTATAGGGTTACAGAAAGCTTGCAAAGAGAGAGGGCAAGTCTTCTCAAGCAGCTTGATTTGCTGAGGTAAGAAATAACTATCAATGAAGGGGCGGGTCTTTATGTTAGCCCAGATTTCATGTGTTCCGTTTCATTCCTTCTAGGGAAATGAACAAACACTTACGAGATGAAAGAGACATGTGCTATCAAGTAGGTTCATATAGATGTTATATTAGACATTGTACTGATCCTGTATTTTGATAATTTCAAGACATTGTTTGCTGTCTTTCAGAAACCAAATACTTCTGCTGCAAAACTCTCATGGAAACAGAGGCCTGGGTCAATTACTATGAAGCAGTCTGAGCGGAAGAATTCATTTAAGAGGTATGGCTGTGTGAAAATGCCATCTGTACACTCAACGGTACTCAAGATGAAAAGATACAGTGGATCTGCAAAATCAAAAAGGATCTGACTCTCCTCAGATAAAAGAGCTAGTCATTTTAGACTTGAGTTTAATCAAAGCTTATTGTGAAGACATCAATAAGATGCTTTCTTGATATTTATAGTTTTGAGTAATCAAAAAAGGTAGTACTCCATATTGCTGATGTCATTTTAGTGAATAAATAAGCATACATGTGGATGTTGTCTTCTCCAGTGATGAGGATGAAGAGGTTCTGCCACAATCAAAGCGGAAGAACGTGATTGGCGTAAATGGGCACAGCATGGACCTGGAGGACATGGTAGATGGACGACCTCCTTCAAAACACCAGCTCCAGAGAATCATCTCCATCGAGGAGGACCATCTTCCTCAGCTCCTTCAGCAGGGTTATCAAGCCCATCTCAGAGATTGGAGTGAAGATGAGGAGTTGGAGGAGGGCATGGACCTCCAGATGAGCAATATTTACCCCACAACCAGCACTCCGACCTCTGTTTCACCCCCTTCAGGAGTCGCACCCACACCCACCTCACCCAGAGGACAGCCTGTGGGCAAAGAGACAGTCCAGTCGGTGAGAAAACAGCTTGATTTGGTCTGAACCCAAGACATTCGTTGAGGTTTCAAAATGAGTATACTCTTCAAAATAAAGGTTCTTAATTGGCATCAATGAGGAACCTTTAACATCCATGGAACATTTCCATTGCGCAGAAGGTTCTTTATAATGGAATATAGTTCTTTAGAATATTTACATGTCCTTTACACTAACATCAAAAATGTTCACTAACAGGTTTTTGGGTCACATAGACCTGGCTTTCTTCCCCTTTTCATTCATTGTGGTGTCTTTTTTTAATTTTTATTTTTTTTCCCAGGAGGAAGGGGCCAGTTCAGGTCCAGATCGTCTCTTTAAGATAGTTCTGGTGGGGAATTCTAGTGTGGGAAAAACATCTCTTCTACGTCGCTTCTGTGACAACTGTTTCCACTCTGGTACATGTGCTACTGTAGGTAAGTGGCCTTCTTTCATATATTTACTAGTGTCTAGGGGTATTTTTATTTATTTAACCTAAATAGCCTCAATTTTAAGGCGCTTGCTCACCCAAAATGAAATTTCTGTCATCGACTTACCATCATGCTGCTCCAAAGCCATGTCTTTGGGTGTGAGTCCAATTTGATGCCATGTTGTTGCTGGGTCTGTTAATTGTCGACATGCACTGTCACTAACACTGTAACACTGCAGTATGCAGTATGCAGTAACACTGTTTAACCATAATTAGTCTCACACAACGTTGAGGTTTTGCTGACTTCAGATTTTAACCTTTAAAGCACTGTCTTACAGGAGGGAGCAGGTGAGGACATTCCCATCATGCTCCTGGGGAACAAGACCGATCTAGATGGCCAGAGAGAGGTTCCACTGGGAGTGGCAGAGAAATTAGCCAAGGTGAGTGAATGTGGGCCCTGGAGTGGCACTAATGGATCACCATTAAACATTTTAAGCATGGCGGTCTTGAAACAAACAAGTTAAAGAACTGATTCAGAGCTGAATGAGTATTCAGCCGTGAGGTGCGTGTAAGGAAGTCCTTTCTCCCGTCTCAATGAAGATGCATAAAGTGGCTTCCTGTCAGTTACTGTTGCATGAACTCACCAGATAAAGAACCACACTGAATGGCATACAGTAAGAATTACCCGTTATTCTAAAAGTATTTTATTTTGCCATTTCCTTTTCACTCTTTCAGGACTTTCAGTTGATTTTCTATGAGTGCAGTGCTTTTTCAAGCCACAATGTGACAGAGTCCATGATTCATATGGCAAGGTAAGAGGTTATTAGTTTTCACACAACGTTGAGGTTTTGCTGACTTCAGATTTTAACCTTTAAAGCACTCAAGTCTATTTCTATACTAAAGTATACCATGGTAAAAAAACAAAAACAAAACTGTAATACCACGATACTTTTTGGCCCATTTTATTAGCAAAGTATCTGTGCATACAATTGAACAGGTAAAAATAAAGCGACATAATGTGTGTCCATTTGCATGGTTCCTATTTAGCTGATTGTTTATCAGTAACTTTGTATTGACTAAAACCACAAATCAATTCCGTCTGGCCTTTAGTCAGGGCTTGTGTGTGGAGCTGCTTCTAGGATGGAAACAAAAGCATGAAAATATTAAATGGCATGACTCCTAGTCCTTTCCTTCTCCTTCAGACTGACTTTTTTTTTCATTTTGTGACGAGTGCAGGTATTGACTACAGTGTGAAGACTCTTACAGTAGACAACAGCCAGGTAGCCTTGCAAATGTGGGACACAGCAGGACAGGAGAGGCGAGTTGTGTTTTATTGA
Source organism: Sinocyclocheilus rhinocerous (assembly GCF_001515625.1). NCBI lineage: Eukaryota > Metazoa > Chordata > Actinopteri > Cypriniformes > Cyprinidae > Sinocyclocheilus > Sinocyclocheilus rhinocerous. Next base: position 459,944 of record NW_015658518.1, on the reverse strand, counting down.
TTTTTTTCATATAGGTTTATGTTTCTGTTAACAATCTTAATTAATTATAATCTAATTGTTCATTGATCGCTCCATTGCATCTTTTAACTGGAAAAATAAGTGAATGCTAAAGATGTTTTATTGTGGGGATCTGCCGACAGGTATCGCAGCATTACCAAGCAGTTTTTTCGCAAGGCCGATGGCGTGGTAGTGGTGTATGACGTCACTAATGAGCAGACTTTCACAGCAGTGAGGCATTGGCTGGCCAGCGTGCAGGTGAGTGATTCATTTCCACTTTCTTTTGGGTAAAAGATTAAATTTATACTTATATACACATACACCTTTGGGGAATTGATTGAAATATTTATGAAATACGGTGTAAGGAAATATTTTGTCCAGTAAAATGCGCTTTAGATTTAAACACGACTCTTCCGCTTGAATTATAAATACTACCTGCTTCCAACTAGTAATAACAAGTAGCAATTGGCTAACACAATTTTTTTCCTTCCCTATTTTTATTTATTTTATTTTTTTATTAGTGGTAGAAGTGTAACTTTTAACAGGCTTTTATGTAAAGTTGCTGCTGACCTACTGGCCTAAAAAAAAGGAATTTGTTCCACTCAAATTTTTGTTTCAATAGATAATGAAAGTCCTAGTTTCAAAAGTTCGGGATCAGTAAGTAATTTTTTTTTTTGATACTTTTATTAATTCACTTTTGATCAGTTTAAGGCATCCTTGCTGAATAAAAGTATGACATTTTTGATACCTTTTATTCAGCAAAGATGTTTTAAATTGATCAAAAGTTACTGTAAAGACATTTATAATGTTACAAAAGAAAAAAAGATCTACTAATTATATTCATCAAGACATCCTGAAAAAAATGTTCATGGTTTCCACAAAGCTGTGAATCAGCACACAGGTTTTCAACATTGATTATTTATAATAAAAGTTTCTTGAGCACCAAATCAGCATATTTGAATGATTTTTGAAGGTTACACTTATTTTTACTATAGGCTACTGTTTTTACTGTATTTTTTTATTAAATAAATACAGCCTTTGTTAACATAAGTGACTTTTTTTCAAAAAAAGATGAACAAATCTTATCAACCCCAACCTTTTGAACGTTAGTGTGTATAATTAAATCAATAAATAGACAACAAAAATGCAATAAAATGCTTATTTCAAGCAAGTCAGCTGTATCGTCAATGCGGTAAGGCAGTTTTAATTCGTTTTAATGGGAAGTGTTTATCTTTCTCTGTCTTACAGGAGGGAGCAGGTGAGGACATTCCCATCATGCTCCTGGGGAACAAGACCGATCTAGATGGCCAGAGAGAGGTTCCACTGGGAGTGGCAGAGAAATTAGCCAAGGTGAGTGAATGTGGGCCTGGGAGTGGCAGAGAAATTAGCCAAGGTGAGTGAATGTGGGCCCTAATGGATCACCATTAAACATTTTAAGCATGGCGGTCTTGAAACAAACAAGTTAAAGAACTGATTCAGAGCTGAATGAGTATTCAGCCGTGAGGTGCGTGTAAGGAAGTCCTTTCTCCCGTCTCAATGAAGATGCATAAAGTGGCTTCCTGTCAGTTACTGTTGCATGAACTCACCAGATAAAGAACCACACTGAATGGCATACAGTAAGAATTACCCGTTATTCTAAAAGTATTTTATTTTGCCATTTCCTTTTCACTCTTTCAGGACTTTCAGTTGATTTTCTATGAGTGCAGTGCTTTTTCAAGCCACAATGTGACAGAGTCCATGATTCATATGGCAAGGTAAGAGGTTATTAGTTTTTTTTTTTTTTTTTAATGAGTACACAGAAGAGTGCTTTTGAATACATTCACGCCAGATTTTTGACTACAAGAATATAAGTATATATATATGTTGGTCATATATATATATATTTTTTTTAAATAATAATAAAAATGACTAAAACTTAAAAACAAAATGAAAAAACGTAAACAAAATAAACATTATATAAATAAAATTATATGAAGTATATAAACAAATCAGAATCTAATATTGGAAATTACAAGACAAAAGAGTGATTGCAATACAGTGATGTGGTAAAATTGTGAATTTGTTTTTCTAGTAACTTTATGAGACTAAAATATGTTTCAGTATGTGAACAGACTTTTGGCAGAATACTTTTTAATATCTGTTTATTGCATATGCAGCTGCATAAACAGCCAGGTTATTCCCGAGTACAGTTTTTTTTTTGTTTTTTTTTCTTGTACTGCACCTTATAAGATGTGCTACTTTTTTTTTTCTCTCTCTCTGTCAGAGTTCTAAAAGACCAAGAGGACAGAGAAAAAGAGAAAACTGTGTCACTAGTAGACAGCCACGCTAAGAAGAAGTCCTGCTGCTAGCAGAAAGTCACCCATAAACACTCACAGAAACCTGCAGATCTTTCAAACCTTTTTTTTGCTTTGCATTTTAATACGGTTTGGTGTTAATGCTGATCTGTTATTCTTCCTCTTATGTTCCTGTTTTTTCTTTTTGAATGACCACTGTGGAGTTAAAAATATTCGGTCTTTTTATATACCAGTACCTCTTTACAATGTGAAACGGATGAGTTTTATGATAATAGTTAGATGTAGGGCTTGAAATAGAGCACTATAGTTTTGTACATTACACAGTTGTAAAGCGTGTCCCATTAAGGTCATTTAAATCTCTTGTCACACTATTGAAGTAAACAAACCTCTATTTTTGTATTGACAGTTGTTGTAATTTATCTTTTTAATATGAAGGTCTTGGAAAGTATATTTAAATGAGCAAAATAAGCTCCTACACACTAGTTAGCACAGTCGTTTGCACAAATGTATTATTTATATTATTCCTAGCAAGCAGACATACTCTGAAAAAATGGCTCTTTTTGCTGTCATCAGCATGAATATTTTTAATACACTGCCATGAAGCGAACATATGGTTTGCATAAGGATTCGGTTTTAACAGGGTTCAGTGTTGTTCGCTTTACAGTGCTGAATAAACCATTGATTTAATTAAATGGATTTAGTCCATTATTGATTTCAGATCACTTTTTGATTTGTATTTTATGTATTGTGCCAACAGTACTGTGTATATCTGTATTTGCTATTTAATGCAGTCAGTGTTAAATCAGTGTAAAATGTCTCACAGTCACAGCAGTCGTTGATGTTCACATTTACCATAAATAATTAGAGATGCATTAATTGTCCACCAGACAGTGGATTTATGCACATTTGAGATAAGGCCTGTGCTGTGTTTTCTCAAGTTTTTCAGTAATATGATTCTTGATCTGAAACTTGAGTTTTCATATTGATTGATTCACACATAAGTTATGGCAAGTTTCTCTATCACAGCTACTGTATGACCACTGGGCAGAATGACACTAGATTTGAGCACAATGTGGATGTTTTAAATAATTTTTCACTTATTTAGTCTTATAAATGTTCCTGCTTTATTATGTACATGTGTAATGTGTAAATACTAAACAGAAATGTATTTTGAGTGAAATATTAAACTAAAGAATACTTTGTTTGCATTAATTCCAGTTTGTGCTTTCTGGGAAATTACTTTCATTGAACAATGAACTCTAGAAAACAAGGACAACGACTTCAGATATTTAAGGCCTTGTTCTGAAAGCTCAACCTGAGGTTCAACAGGTTTTACCAGTTTAAATTAACTCTTTTAATTATTAAAAAAATGTTGTGCTGTATATTTCATGTTTCCCTTACTAATAAATTTACAAGCATACTGTGAAAAATATATAGTAACAAATATACTAGTATTCCATTCCTTTGTCTAGGCCAGGATTTCAAAATTGCCTAAAATGTCCAGTTTTGGCTTTGTTTTCCTATTATTTCCATGCTTGCTTAAAGGGATAGTTCACCCAAAAATGAAAATTTGATGTTTATCTGCTTACCCCCAGGGCATCCAAGATGTAGGTGACTTTGTTTCTTCAGTAGAACACAAACGAAGATTTTTAACACAAACCGTTGCAGTCTGTCAGTCTTATAATGGAGGTGAATGGGAATCACGGCTTTGAGAGTAAAAAAAAACACACAAACAAAACCAAATTAAACCCTGCAGCTCGTGACGATACATTGATGTGTAAAGACACAAAACGATCGGTCTGTGCAAGAAACTGAACAGTATTTATATAGTTTTTTACCTCTGATTCACGCAATGTCCGAACTGTCCTGTGCGGCGGCGCGTCGTCCTGAGCGTGTTCTCAACAGCAGGCGCGTGAGGCGTCTTCTTCTTCTTCTTCTTGCTTTACGGCTGATCACAGACTTATAAGTGCATTACCGCCACCTATCTCTCAAGTGGACCATTGACACTCCTAATTGAGATTGTAGATAGTGTCAATGGTCCATTTGAGAGATAGGCGATACGCGCTCAGGAGGACGCGCCGCCACTCAGGACAGTTCGAACAATTTGGACATTGCGTGAATCAAAGGTAAAAAACAATATAAATACTGTTCAGTTTCTTGCACAGACCGATCGTTTTGTGTCTTTACACATCAATGTATCGTCACGAGCCGCAGGGTTTAATTTGGTTTTGTTTGTGTATGTTTTTTTTTTACTCTCAAAGCCGTGATTCCCATTCACCTCCATTATAAGACTGACAGACTGCAACGGTTTGTGTTAAAAATCTTCGTTTGTGTTCTACTGAAGAAACAAAGTCATCTTGGATGCCCTGGGGGTAAGCAGATAAACATCAAATTTTCATTTTTGGGTGAACTATCCCTTTAAGGTAATGACTGAAAAGTAGTTTGACCAATAGCGTGCAGGCATTGTACATAATCGGCCAATCGTGGCATGTGAGAAGGTGGGATTTACAGAAGAACGGTCAAGCAATTCAAATACACGTACATATATTGTATGAGCAGTGTAGAGAAGTAAATAGGAAAATAAAGCCAAAACCCAGACATTTTAGGCAATTCAGAAATCCCAGCCAGCATAAAAAGGACGTATGGTCACCGTAAGTACTTCAGATAGACTTGTGTCATTTGTTTTATATTTATAATCCTTTCAAGCCCCCTTGTGGACTACAAGTGGTACTACATTTAGACTAGAGCACAATCAAACATTACACCTCACAATAATGGACAAATGACTTTTATTTGCTTTACCATCTTACATCACCAACGTTTCAGAAATGTTCAGACTTTTTCGTTTCACTTTAATGTTTTTATCACAACAGCAACATGTCTTTATAAACAGCCAAATATGCTTTCAAAGGCATGCTATTGTACACCTATAAACATTTTACGTAGCTTCAATTAGTTTTCAGCAATTTTATTTACTATTATCTTGATAGATGCTCAAATCATTATAAACATATTTTTAACATGTGAACCTCAAATTCAATACCAAACACCCAGTTGAAAATACCATAATGGATGAGGAAAACATTCCTTGCACAGAGAAGATCGTTATTCACACTTTCCAATATTGCACAATATTCCACCAAGGAATCAGATAAATACCTATAGTAAAAACAAACTATGAACAATAAATATAACGCATAACGAACAATGTGCTTTGCAAGTGAACTGAATGTCTTTGGTGAGGACTTGAACAGTATAATCAGCTGTGACACGGGGGTCACAGATGGACCGGGACGATCCCAGTCATGGCCTTGGCAAAGACTCTAATAAGAGCACAGGTGAAGAGCAGCAGGTGCCATCTGAGTCCAGCTCATCAAGATCTCACCGCAGACAGAGCCAGCATTTCACATGCCATCTGTATTTTGATATGTATCATGTGCTGGTTCTCTTTTTCTATTTTCATCTCTGTGCTCAGTTAGCAGATGTAAGTTGAAATGTAATTCCACACACCTAGAATCATAAATAATACTAACACGACATACTGCAGTCTCATAAAGTTACTAGAAAAACAAAAGTACAATTTTACCACATCAGTGTATTGCAATCAGTCTTTTTGTCTTGTAATTTCCATTATTAGCATCTGATTTGTTTTCCTCTGATAATCATAGGCAAGAAACTTTTTTTGTTTGGTTTAGAACTGTTATCGATGCCCCAAATCTTAAATTTTATAATTGATGCACTGTTCTCAGGAAATGGGTGTCCACACGATGTACTATATATCATTAATAGCATGCAGAACCTAATGATTTTATATTATAAAATTAAATTTGGTGTGTAATTCACAGACCTTTTAAAATAAAACATAAATTATATTTTTTAAAAGTTTAGTTTTTATTGCAGTATGAAACTGCCATGCAATTTGATTCCAATTTGGATGTCTCCATTCATCACAATATAATATAATATAATATAATATAATATAATAGCTAAATTTAGCTTTTATTGAAATTCAAATATTCTTTTATGGTCTATGTATAATTACTCAGTTAAAAAAATGCTGATTATGCCATGACATTTAAACATAATTGATCTTTTTGGTAAAACATTGTGGTGAAAAAAAAAAATTTCTTATAGACTTCATCAATATTTAGTTGTATTTGCCAACCTTGTAGGTGCAAAAAAAAAACATTATTAAAGCTTTACAGGAAAAAAAATATTGTTCTTAGCATTGGCCAATGATATTTAAGTAAGCAATGGATTATTTCTGGATTTTGTTAAAACCTGATTTAAATTATGAGATCACTTACTTTACTGCACTGAAATTGTTAAAGTCCAGCAATTGAATTATTACTATGTAAGTGGAGTTATTCTCGTAATATGATAATATGTTAAATTTAGATATTTTTAATGCCTGGGACTTGGAAGCACAACCTTCAATATTAAATATCTTATCTCACACTCCTAATGTAAAAGCAAAATCACCATAAACTAACACTTAACATTCATAAGAGCATGACATTCTTTTGTTTGCAGTGGGGTGTAGTCATAGTTGGCCCCTGAACAGTCGGAGAGATGGCGTACTAGTGCAGGCTAGAGTCGGCGAAGGCAAGGCTGCTATTGCTAGAAGTGCCACTCCGCTCCAAAAACGTTGGCAAGACTCCCAGAGATAACAACTTCTGTGCTGGTCTTTCTCTCTGTCTCTGTCTCTGTCTCTTCCCAGCAGCAGGGCTGTAGCTGTGATCCGGAGCGGCCCCTGCCTCTGCTTCTCTGAGTACTGTCACAAACCGTCTCTCGCCACTGCTGGATACTTAGCGCATCTTATAGTCATGAGCGATAGCGGCCTCACATAGCTGACCTTTAAAATCCAGCTCAAAGGTAAAGTCCAGATCACGCTGGATAGATAAACAAGAAAGTTAAATTGCATTTTAATTATAAGAAAAAAATACATAAGAAAGTTGCATTGAATTATACAGTACCATTCAAAAGTTTGGGGGAATTATTATAATTTATTAATTTTTTTCAAAAGAAGGTAATACTTTTATTCTGTGTGGATGCATTTACAAGACTTTTATAACATTACAGCAACATTTTATTTTAGAAAAAAAAAAATCACAGATTTCCACAAAAATATTAAGCAGCACAAATGCGTTCAACAATAATAATAAAAAATTAAAAAAAACTTCTTGAGCATCAAATCAGCATATTCGAATGATTTCTGGAGGATCATGTAACACTGAAGACAGCAGTAATGATGCTGAAAAGTCAGCTTTGCCATCACAGATATAAATTACATTTTAAAACATATTCAAATAGAACATAGTTATGTTATTACTTAATAATATTTCACAATATATTTTTATCAACTAAATCCAGCCTTGGTGAGTGTAAGAAACTTGTTTCCAAAACATTAGAAAATCTTATTGACCCAAAACATTTGAATGGCAGTGTATATATATTTTGAAAATATGGAAAGCATATTTTTGGCTATACTTATATTACTAACTGACTATTTAAAATAAAATAAAATAAAATGGGTCTTGAAAGCATATTTGACTTTTTTTATTTTTATTAATTAGGTGAGTTCTTACTGCGTTCTTCTCGTTTGGCTTCATGCTGACAGTTCCGACTATCTCCTCTCCTCTTTTCACAGTCAAATATTCCTCCAGATAAAACACTGTCTGCTTCCAGTGTGTGTACGGGGCATCTGGTGCTACGGTAGAGAAAATATATACAATAAAATATTAAATATATAACACGTTGTAACGCTGCTCTCTGAAACACTTGATTCTGATTGATCAGTTGTTGGATTCTGACGTCAAATATAATGGCCTCTACTGACCACTCCATGCTCCATAGCCTATATATAATTTAAACTTCAATATCTAAATCTATATTTCATGTCAAAGTATATAATTATTTCAGAAGCAGCCATGCAATAAGAAGAATGAACTACAGTGAGCTGATCAGTATTACAGGGCCATGATCATCCTGTCTGTGTGTGTGTGTGTTTTTCAAATAGACATAAAATACAACAGTGAATCTTATACTAATGCTGACAAATTCACTTCACAAATTCCGATTTTAAAGCCTTGCCAGACATAAACCTCTCGAAGCCTGTATTTCTTTCAAGACCGCTGCCAAAAAAGATGCAAACGCTATGTGTGTGATTTAGAGAGAAAATAAGGACCCGAAGTCTGTGTCTGAGCGTTAGTTTTCTTGCCAAACAAAAGATCACTTGAGCTTCCACCCATGAGGAAACGCCTGTGCTGACTGAGCAATAAACTGAACCTCAAAGATCAATAGAAGTTAACAGAGCCCTCAGATCACTGTCTGGGAATCACAAAACACCTTACAACACTGCAACTCAACATCAGGAGTCAGGTGCTCTCTTGACTATACAATACATCAAGAGAGGATAAGAAGAAAAGTCAAAACCACAGCAGTCAATCTGCTTGAGTCACATCCTTTTAGAAGCACAAATCTGTCTCAATAGTGAAATAGAGAAATAAAAAGCGACATAACCAACAGAGGGCGCTACTCGCCACTGTGTTGTCATTGGCCTTGCTGTACTAGGTTTTCTGTTGTAAACCGGATTAAACTAAACAAGAACAAGAGCACCGTCGTTGTGTTAGCTTAAAGTGCCCCTATTATGGATTTTTGAAAATTACCTTTCATGCAGTGTGTAATACAGCTGCAGTGAATGGAAACATCCTGCAAAGTTTTAAGTAACGCTGTACACAAAGCAGCACTGCGCTCACAAACACTGCTTTATCAGGCATTACAGGCATGATGAAATGAACATATGAGACCAATCGACCAATCACCGCAGATTAGCGTCACGCAAAGGAGGGGTTTGGAAAAATTAATCGTTGAGCGAATCATTTGGGAGTCGTTGAGCAAGTAAGGTCAAAATAAATGCATATTATAAGACAATGAAAGTGTTTTTTGACCTTGCATGCATGTCAACCTGTTGTTGGGGACTCCCAAAACCAAAATATGAACCTTTCATAACCCATAATAAGGGCACTTTAAGGTACATAACACATATAAACTCTAATCGTTAATATTAACATGATGTGGCTTGGTAATCTTCTAGAATGTAAAGTCAAGAAGCTTAAAATTATTCATTAATGAATCTTTGTTATTTTGTTATCCCAGAGCCGTTGAGGAAACACTTCATTGTAGGACTTGCAGGCTTATGCTTTTCATAGACTTTATATACTACTAACACTTTATAGTAACTTTAATATCATTATATGTTTATGCATCAAAACATGTAGCTGGTTTTCATTTAAGAAATCGGTTTACTTTATTCTTGTTGTCTATTTTGGTTTAATTCAATGCCTTTGGAAGTGCTGTGTCAAAACTGAGCCACTAGAGGGCAGACATCAACCACAAAGTACTGTGATCCAAGATGCAGAACATAGAGAAGTATAAAACAGGACACCTGTGGAGAAGCCAGTCTTTTTATGACACTTGGTGAATTCGATATTGAAGTAGGTGACCAGAGCGTGGACATAATCGTTCCTCTGGATCTGCAGACAGAAGGAGGAGGTGAAGGACAGTTCCTCTGGCTTCACTGTGTAGATGTCCACTTCCTGAGAAAAGATGAGGAAAGCTTAAAGTTGCTATGTCATGGCCTAAGGAACTTAATGGCATTCTCAGCTGGGTTTCTTTCAAAGGAATATTTTAGCCAAAAATGAAAAATGGCTGAAAATGTACTCACCCTCAGGTCATCCAAAATGTAAATTAGTTTTTAAGAAAAGAAAAAAATATATCATTAAGGCATTTTAACTTTAAACCATTGCTTCTAGCCAAAATATGAATTTTCCTCTAGTGGAAACGTCCATCCTCTGTTGTCCTCTCACATCAAAATCCACTGGTATATTTGTTTAAAACTGTGTTGTTTTCGCTTGTAAATGGTGCTTGATCTGTGCATATTTCTCTCCTGATTCAGACAAGATGACTTTATCTTGAGAAAGCAATATTATGAATAGAGGACTCATATTTTAGCTGGAAATGATGGTTTGAAGTTAAAAAATTGTGGATTCATTGTAGATTTGAGTAAAACGCAGCCTAATTTTCATTTTGGGGCGAACTAACCCTCAAGTTGGTTTGCCAACCACCATAAAATGCAAAAGAAGCAGCAGAAGAACATAGGTATTTGCATACCTCTGTGCAGCAGTTTGGACTCTCATTCTGACGGCACCCATTCACTGCAGAGCATCCATTGGTGAACAAGTGATGTAAAGCTAAATTCTTCCATATCTGTTCCAATGGTGAATCAACTCATCTCCATCTTGGATGACCTGACAGTAGGTAGGTTTTAAAAAAAATAATAATAATTTTCCATCTTGCATGTAACGTCTGATAAAGCAGCGTTTGTTCATTTTGAGATCTTTGACTCTTGATTGCCGACTTTAGTATCTTCTGAACACAGTGTGTGACATTGGAGGAGATGTGAAAATATTGGGGTCTTGAGATAAACCTGAAAAGCAGGAGACTTCTCCATTTAATCTCAATGTTGTCCAGGTGCAACATGAAATATTAAAGAGATCTCTTTAGTAATTTCTCTTTACTGTGGGAGAGAGTAAAAAAGTTCAGCATCAAGCTTGATCTCTATCTCTTCTTCTGAAATGTCATACTGTACTGCTAGCATTTCAATAGTCATGTTAGGATGTTATCACTGCTCTTGGATCAGTACATTCAGACAGCTGTTTCAGACTCCATCATTTCCCGACAGTAAACTGAGCCCTGCCTCCACCACTGATATATTTACCTGAAAAACAACAGGAAACTGTTAAGTGTAAACCTTTCTCTCTTTCTCTGTGGTTTTATATTCCTCTCACTCTCACTTTCCATTAGACTTCAAGTCTCCCATTTGTAAACGTGTCCGATCTACTTTAGATTAAGTTATAAAGCTCAAAGTTTGAAATGGAGCATTAATCACTATATCAAACAAACCAACAGTGTGTGCGTCACACTTCCATTCACCACTTAATTTACTGTAAGTGCCTTCATCCATTATGTCCCAGCTCTGCTTCATTTGGCAGATCTGATCTTTAAAATAAGTTACTTTATTGAAACTTTAAAGAAAGACTGGAGTAGAATAGGCTGAAATATCACGATATAATTTCCTCTAAGGTCAGTTCAGGACACGCTTCAATCAGTAGAAAAAGGAATGACTCCAAATGGTATTTGGCCAATTAAATGGCACCTAAAATGCATGAATGTCATTGCATTATATTTAAAATATATTTTATTTTAAAGTAAGATAGCAAAAGTAAGATATAGCAAATATATATTATTAATTGAATATTAATTATAATGTAGTGATGTCAAAATTCACTTGTAGCATTTAAAATGTTTGATTTTACTTTTGCATTGTAATGTTTTCACATTATAACATGAAAATAATATTCAGATTTTCAATACTGGTGCATCCTTAGTTAAAGTTAACTAGAAAAATTGCTAATTAGTTTTGAGACAAGGCTATCATTATTTGATTGTAGATTATGGTTTGATATTATGTTATTTAATGCAATACAAATTATATATTAAGTAGCTTAAAAAAGGTCCACTATATGTGCTTATCTATATTTGTACAGACAATGATTGACATACGCAACATTCTTAAATTACTTTATTTAGTCCTCTACATATAAAAAATTGTACTCTGACTTACATCAACGTTTTAAATTGGATTAGTTGTGACAGAGCTGCTAAATTTATATCTGTAAAAAGCTGAAAAAGCCTTTTGTTTCAAATATATTTTTTCATATTATCTTTCAGCAGTTAAAATGAGAGGTGTGCAGATGCATTTCACAGTCCATCTGTGGAGCCATAAACTTCCCAGGCTTGATGAATCCGATTCAACCAATAATCATCTCATCAGCACCTTCTCCAGTGGTTTATGATGAAATGAAATTGCATTTCAACGGATCATTAATTTCACGTCTTTTGGACAGAAGGAATGCAACACCCGCTGAGTACAACGACAGAGCTTGAAAGATCAAAGACAATTTTTAATATAACTCCGACTGGATTCGTCTGAAAGAAGAAAGTCATATACACCTAGGATGCCTCGGGGGTGAGTAAAACGCAGCCTAATTTTCATTTTGGGGCGAACTAACCCTCAAGTTGGTTTGCCAACCACCATAAAATGCAAAAGAAGCAGCAGAAGAACATAGGTATTTGCATACCTCTGTGCAGCAAATAGCAAGAGTTTGGGGGCGTGGCCACTGTAGCAGGCTGAGCCAGAGAGTGTTTAGTAGGTGTGGAAAAAGAATTTATTGAAATTAGTCTACTTTTACCTTTTCAGACATGCCTTCACTTTTATAGAGCTGAGGAGCTGTATTTGAGTTGGTGGAAGCGTGACGCATAAAAGGGGCAATCAATGTTTGTTTGAAAACATACTTTACTTCACCTAGGTGACACTAGTAGCGCAGAAACTGCCTACCCTAGATTTTAAAAAAGTGCAACTGTTTTCAACACTGATAATAGTAAGAAATGTTTCTTAAACAGCAAATCATATAATGATTGTAAGATGATCATGTGTCACTGAAGACTGTAGTAATGGCTGCTAAAAAAATTCAGTTTCAAGTTTCAAAGTAAACCATTAATACCATTTGTAAATGAATATAATGTTTTTCATTTCATATATTATAATGTAGTGATGTCAAAATTCACTTGTACTTTACAAATTCCTTTATTAAGACTGCTACATATCTAATTATTTTCCAGCTCTGATTTGCATCGAAGTTTTAAATTGGATTAGTTGTGACAGAGCTGCTAAATTTATATCTGTAAAAAGCTGAAAAAGCCTTTTGTTTCAAATATATTTTTTCATATTATCTTTCAGCAGTTAAAATGAGAGGTGTGCAGATGCATTTCACAGTCCATCTGTGGAGCCATAAACTTTCCAGGCTTGATGAATCCGATTCAACCAATAATCATCTCATCAGCACCTTCTCCAGTGGTTTATGATGAAATGAAATTGCATTTCAACGGATCATTATGTAACTGTCACACTGAGTGATACAGCTAATGATCAGTTACATACTAATGCTGCTGTATTCTCTGTGGATCTCACTTGAGCTTCTCATCTAGCACACATGCGGTGAGAAACACGCGCATACAATACTTTCAAAATATGTTGAAATTAAAAAGTTATTTTAAATTGTAATAATATAATATTTCACAGTATTATTGCCTTGGTTTTATTTATTTATTTATTTTTTGGTTTGTTTTCCAGCAGAAATATCTAAAAATCTTTTAAAGAAGATACATTTACTTGAGAAGCACCATAGCATAAGTTCTTAAGGCTTGCCTTCATAGATTTGATCTTGAATATAAAATATTTTGTCTCACGACCTTGACAGATATTTTGTTTTTAAATTTGTTATGCTTTAAACAGTAAAACAAAACAAAACAGTGAAGACAAAAAGGCTGACCTTGATCAGGCAGGCGTTGGATACCACTTGTTTTGAGTCCACGATGTCCACCAGTGGTTCTTTCATAGCTACGTTCCTGATGCAGGTCATGTCAAAACCATAAACGTTCTCCCACCCTGCATAAAATCATTTGATTTTTGATAAACAGCATAACTAAGGCCCAAAAAATACTCTACAAGTATGTAAAAATAAGCACTTGATTACATCTCAAAATGTATTCGAATCCACATGTATAGCAAATGATATATGCATTGTAGAAGGCATTAGCATAAGCTGTCCTATGGTCAGTTTTCTCTGTAAGAAAATCTGTAAAAGTTAAATCTCATTAGATCTAACCAAATTAGATCTTACATATTTCTAACTTTTCATCTACCATGCATTCAAATAAACATCACTTTTGCGTCTACGTTTTTAAGCATCTGGACCCCAAATTTGTAATTTATTTTTATGTTTATTTATTATTATTATTATTATTTATTGATTTATTAATTTCCGTTTTTGAAGGAAATTACTACTACTTTTCAGCAAGGATGCAATAAATTGATCAAAAGTGACAGTAAAGACTTTAACACCTTAGACTTAAAAAAAATTTCTTTCAAATAAATGCCATTCTTTTGACCTTTCTTTTCAATAAATAATGCTGAAAAAAACATATTAAAGCTTTTATAATGCTGGTTGAGGTAGGCCCTATTTTAACATTATAGGATATACTTCAGAATGCACAGAAACAGCTAAGGGTGTAAGATGCTGTATTTAAATATTTGCGAGATACAGATCTGATTAGAAGGATTTTTTGTGGGATTTTTGTTTGTTTGTTTTTTTCCTCTCCCATTCCTCCATCTGAACTTCACATTCCATCCCCATCTAAGTGGTAGAAATGCACCTTAAGTTGGTTTGCCAACCACCATAAAATGCAAAAGAAGCAGCAGAAGAACATAGGTATTTGCATACCTCTGTGCAGCCAATAGCAAGAGTTTGGGGGCGTGGCCACTGTAGCAGGCTGAGCCAGAGAGTGTTTAGTAGGTGTGGAAAAAGAATTTATTGAAATTAGTCTACTTTTACCTTTTGAGACATGCCTTCGCTTTTATAGAGCTGAGGAACTGTATTTGAGTTGGTGGAAGCGTGACGCATAAAAGGGGCAATCAGTGTTTGTTTGAAAACATACTTTATTTTTGTAGTTCTGCTAGGTGACACTAGAAGCGCAGAAACTGCCTACCCTAGATTTTAAAAAAGTGCAACTGTTTTCAACACTGATAATAGTAAGACATTTTTCTTAAACAGCAAATCATATAATGATTGTAAGATGATCATGTGTCACTGAAGACTGAAAAAAATTCAGTTTCAAGTTTCAAAATATGTTGAAATTAAAAAGTTATTTTAAATTGTAATAATATAATATTTCACAGTATTATTGCCTTACATTTACTTGAGAAGCACCATAGCATTTTATGACTACGAATAATCACACTGTGCACACTGTACACAGTATTTTGTCTTGTTTTCCAGTAAAAACCAGCACTTTAATTACTAAGTAAATCTATTTTGTTTTAGGGTCAGGAAGAGTTTTTATTTATTTATTGAAATAAATTAATACTTTTATTCAGCAAGGATGCATTAAATGGGTCACAATTGACACTAAAGACTTTACATTGTCACAAAAAAATAATATTTTAAATAAATGATGTTCTTTTAAACATTCTGTTCATCAAATATTAAGGTATCAAATTTCCACAAAATATTAAGCAGCACAACTGTTTTCAACATTGAAAATTGTAAGAAATTATTCTTGATAACCGAATCAGCATATTAGAATGATTTCTGAGGAATGATGTGACTCTGAAGATTGGAGTAATGATGCTGAAAACTCAGCTTTGCCATCACAGGAATAAATGATCATTTTAAATGTATTAAAATAGACAACAGTAATATTTCAAAATAGTACTGTTTCTATTGTATTTTTGCCATGATAAGCATAAAAGACTTCTTTCAAAAACATAAAAAAAAAAAAAATGACCCCAAACTTTTGAAAACGAGACAAAAATACATATTAATGTCTTTTTTGGGAGGACAGTGTCCTTGATAATCATTTTATCATTTATATTTATTATAAATCATACTGAACATTTACAGTCTTTATTCCACATTTTCATCTCTACTGCGTCACTTGTGGACACGCCGCCACACGCTCGCGTCATGATACTGTCGTGAACGTACGTCCAAAGTGACGCCGTAGAGACGAAAATGCAGAATAAAGTCGTTATTTTTGTTCTCTTTGCGCAAAAAAGTATTCTCGTAGCTTCGTAACTTTACAGTTGAACCACTGATGTCACACGGACTACTTTGTCGATCATCTTGGTACTTTTCTGGACCTTGAACGTGGTAGTTACCTTGCTGTCTATGGGAGGGTCAGAGAGCCCTCATATTTCATCAAAAATATCTTAAACTGTGTTCCGAAGATGAACGAAGGTCTTACGGGTTTGGAACAACACGAGGGTGAGTAATTAATGACAGAATTTTCATTTTTGGGTGAACTAACCCTTTACATTCTCTCTTAATATTCAGACACTGCAGAGGTTTTAAATGATGCATATTTAGGAGGCTGAATTGAAGAACACTTGACAACCACTCTTTATCCTGTCGATGTCTCATCCTATTTGTCATTCTGTTTTTCTCACACACCCACACAAGCAAGCTAACTACACAGCAAAACATACTTATACAATATCTACACACATTATATCTGCTTACCACTGTCCAGGTGATTGGCCTTGATGATTTTCTCAGAGTATTCTGATATACTTGAGCATTCAATCTGAGGAAGGGGAAAAAAACAGAACAATGTGAAGATTTAAACTTTTATAGTTTGTTGATTCTCTTATAGCTGGTAGACCTCTTATTACCCTCTTATTTCAGACAAGACTGAAACTGATTATTCCAATTAGTGTGATTTGAATCCTTGATGAAAAAAATAATTTATATGAAGAAAAAAAAATTGTACAGGCCCCAAACTTTTGAATCTTGTTATTGATGGCTTACACAAACGGTGTCCTTCCCCTTTACAGTCTCTCAACATTGAGAGCTTATGATTCTTGCAACTTGCAGTCCTGCCCATTAGACATATTCCTCTGATCAGCCTCCAGCCACACAAAGAGCCCCATTTAGCATTCACAAACAGTCCAGATTCCTGTCCCGTTGTCAGACAGAAATATACGTAAACGAGCACACAGAGTAACGGGGCTGTCAGTGGCCCGAGGCTAAAGGGAAGAGGAGAGATTCAGTAGGAACCCGTCAGCTGTATAAGTGAGAGGCTGATTTCAGACAGCACAGATCCCTCTGCCTCATGACGTCCCTTGTGTTTTCCCAGCCATCGTTAGTGTCCATAGCCATCGCCGTCAACTCCAGTGGAGCACACAGAGTCAGTCAGCTTCGCTTCAACTGACAAACAATCAGAACCTACATGGCAGGCCCACCTGTTTCTGGAAAAGCTTCACGTACTGCAGTGGGTCAGCATTGAGTTTAAAAGTAATCAGAGAAGCCCATAACACAGTCAGCACATTTCCACTCTCAGAAGAAAAGCGCTTGATGTACATGATCAAGGCGAGAGGAAAGTGCCTGGGCCTGAGCTGCGGTAAACAGTGATCAAGGGCAAAATTTTGCAAACAAGACAACATTAAACATGACGATTTTATCTCTTTCTTTCATTTACAGTTTGAGGTATTTGGTGAAAATATCCATTTTAGTATAGCTCAACAGCTACTTTGTTCATTCACAAATATTTTGCTAAGCATTAATGGACTTTTCCTGGTTCAATACATGTCATTCAAGAAAATAATTTGACTTTTGCTTCAGTTTGTAAAACTGTTCACAGTAATGCACTTACAATGGAAGTCTATGAGTCTTTGTACCAGCATAAATGTTCAAATAGATACTGTTTAAAAATTACAGCCATGAGATTGCAGAATTATATGTTAACATGTACTCAAATTGATTTTTGATGTTCATTTCATTTAAACAATTTAGTGTGATTTGACACCATTTTCATTGAGCACAATTGTATTAGGTTTCTGGTTCAAACTTAAAAACAGTTACCATTTGGCTTAACTCTGTGTTTTCATTTTGAAAGAACATGTTTCGATCAAGTAGCTCAATCAAAAAGGTAACTTACTGTGCTAATTTCCACTCGTGTCATGACAAATGTAAGAAAATAAACTAAGTTTTGCATGGTATGTGTAGGACATAACAAAAGGACTGTTTCCAATGAAAAAAATTATGCTGGTAACACATAACCATGAGTTTATCCACCTAAAACAGCAATTAAAAACTGCTAAAAAGAGAATTTAGACAACTTTTTGTACAGATAAGTAATATAGTCACAAAATTATAAGTATTAAATTACACTTCTCGTGTAAATGCATTACTTTAAACTTTTTTTGCAAACTAAGGAATGAGTCAAAATTAATTTGATAATTGACCACGTTATAGGTGCAAGTTACATGTGAAAGCAAATAATTATCTAGTTTTAAACATCATGAACATCCAAAAAGTCATGAGCTATTAGTAGGCCATGAATGTTTTACATTTCCATTTATGAATTTGGCAGACGCTGTTACCTGAAGCAGGTTATATTGCATTTTATGCTATACATTTTATAAGTTTATATATCCCCTGGGAGTTAAAACCCATGATTTTGGCTTTGCTAACACCATGCTCTATTTTTACAGAAGTTATGCAAAATTTATTATTAATTATAAAATAAAATTATGATTAAATACCAGGGTTCCCACTCTAAGACAAATGTCAAATTCCCTGACTTTCACTGACTAAAAAGCTGAATTTCCATGACCTATAATGAACGAAAAAACAGGCCGCTGTTGTGCTGAGCACTGAGACAAAAACCAGCCACAGACAGTGTTTTAAATCTATCCATTTGCAAGCTTTATTTACTTGTTCATAGACGTTTTTAGTACAAAACTAAGTTAAACACACATACACACTATTTAAATTTTTTTTGCTTTTCCCTGTTAAATGCACTTTAATATTTTTCTGTACTATTTTTACATAAATTAATTTATGGTTTTTATGCTTTCAGGGGTTAAACGCTCTGAAGGCTTTTCTGTTTGTCATCAAGTTCATCATTCAGTCTTTTTATTTATTTATTCAGTCTTTTTATTTTATTCACATTGAGTTTTTGCTTTTCTGTCATCTAATTTTAACACCCAGTCTTTGAAGTGGTGATTTTGTAGCCAAAGCTCTTGAAATTTACATTTTCCTGGCCAGTTTGCTTTATGCTGGGTACACACTAAAAGATTTTTAAAATCTTATAAGATCTTCAAAATGTGAGAGACCACAAACATGAGGGGATTGCGTTTTGCTCCTATAGTGTGTGGTGTCCTTACTAGTACCTTTTACGATTTTCTACAGATTTTGTTCTTATAGTGTATGGTTAGAGGTTTATTCTAAAGAGCTACATGGTTTTTGCCTGGCAGACAGTAAAGTGGGTGAAAAAAAATCCAGAAAACTTACAATAAAAGACAGACAAGAACCATATATTCACCTAACTTTTCAATGTGGACGTAAGATATTTCCTGTGAAATGTGCAAGACTTCCAACTCATTAGCCACTATAGGTAAATAATAATAAGAATAACTGCACAGTAAACTGTACAACTATTTCCAGAATATTGTGGCAGAGCATTTTGAGCTGGCAAGCATCACTCAAATTTTCCTCAGAAAATTTAATAATCTAGTTTATATTCTGCATTGCAATTTTGAGCAAGTGGTATTTTTGAGTTTGTGATGAGCTGCACTGTAACATAGACACTGAGGAGAGTTTGCGCTCTCTGGCATTTAAATATGATGAAGCCATTCAGAGAATTGTTCATTATCACAGTGCAACTGGATAAGAGCAGCGAGGTGCAAATCATATCAGCTCAATTACAGCAGAGACTGCGGCTCAGACAGACACCCGCATGCGGCTTAGCTTCCCGAGGTAGTTCGCTCTCCTCTGAAAACTGAGAAAAGCTCTCAGAACATTCTGTCCCAAGAGGTTTCCAGGACACACGAGAGTTTCTCTCTCTGCTCGTACTCTAACTTGGCTTAACAAGCTTTGGCTTTAGTTCTCAAAGCGAAAGTGCAAAACAAGCACCACATGGTTAATGTGGCCTTTCTGACCTTTACTGCTTTTTCCAAAGTCTCTTTCTCAGATTTATCCAAAGAGCCAATTACCACAGCCTCACAATGTAGCGTGTTAGAGCCTGATATATCAGCACGGCCAATAAAGGCTGCCCACTAAGAACCTTCACTAACCACTGGGGAGGAATGCATTGAAGGGGAGAGCTTTGAATGGACAGAACAGGAAAGAGAAATGGAATGAAATTGAAGGTATTGCAAGACAGAAAAACAGAAGTGGCCCCTGAAAAAAAATAAGATTCTATGGTGGTGTTATGGTATAGTGCTGGTATAACATGTAGTCCAGTTGCGTCTTGATTGTGTGTGTGTGTGTGTGTGTGTGTGTGTGTAGCAATAATGATAAGTTGATCATTATTTTCATACTCAAAATCGTTAAAAGATAAATTGTCTTAAAATACTACAGTATTATCTTAAATACTACAGTATTGTCTTAAAATAATACAGTATTTTGTCTGAATACATTGAAAATAAAACAATAAAATATGTAAAAATGGAAAATAAACTTAACTTTTAAACATTTATTGATATTACTATTGACTGTAAATCTGATGTATAAATCACTACATATATAAAACGGACTAATTTGACTTGATTAACTTTAATTGCATTACATTATGATGGCAAATGTAATATAAATGTAAAAACGATGAAATGAGCATGCAAAATTAATTATCTAACATTGGCTGATATATAATGAATACTGAATGATTAATGAGTCATAACATACAAGTGTTCGTAATAATATACTATATCACATGTTATGGCTTTTAAACAGACCATTTTCCTGTTTTGAACTTATATTTATGATCCTTATTATGAAATAAGTAGGTGGTCATATGACATCATATTTCCCTACAAAAGAGGATTATTCGTTTGCACCTTCAACCCTCTTACCCCATACACGTGCTTGGCTCCGGCCTTGGCAGCAAACATGGAGAGGATGCCAGTACCACTCCCCACGTCCAGCACGATTTTGTCCTTGAAGATGTGTTTGTTATGGTACATGGAGTTCCTGTATGTCAACGTCCTCACTTCGTCCTTAAGCATTTCCTGTACATGCATGCACAGATATACACACACACGGTCACATTTTAAGGTCCAATTCTCACTATTAACTAACTATTAACTTTGCCTCAATAAACTCCTAAGTCACTGTTTATTAGTTAAAGCTGCAGTCCATAACTTTTTTTGGTTAAAAATTATCCAAAATCAATATTTGAGCAAGTACATAACCAGCCAGTGTTCAAAACTATCGCCTTACTTTATCCCGATTCACAACGGTTAGCTTATAATAATGTTTTCTAATTTGAGTGGTACGGGTAGGTTTTCGTGGGAAATTCGAGCATGCTGCTGCGACATTACGTCACGTCTATAAACATAAAGATTGAGTCCCGGCTAGTAGGCTATATCGCATGTGAGGATCATGCAGGTGGTGGATCGTTAGCCTTTTCTCACAGCAGCTGGAATAATTACATTTATCATTTTGATGGCAGATTGTAATCCAGAAAGGATTATGTGTTTATGAAACACGTGACTGAAATTAAATTATTTCAGTTTTAAATGTGCATCTGATTACAGATTATTTTAAAGAGAACCAGTTCGAAGGAAAAATAATTTGCTTTTTTGGTTAAAAGAATTTCTTAATATGAAATTCGAATGGTATTACAATTAGAGATTAGACTATACAGAAACTGAAATCAACATGCTAAAACACACTACATACACGTAGTCACGCAACGCTGATGTTGTTAACATTAACAATTTGAGAACAAAGTATAACAATAATAATAATTTGCACGGTTTAATGTGATATGAGCTAATCGATCGTTAAGATTTAATCACCATTGGTAGCACGATTTATTGTAATGCTTTTTTTCCTCAGTTGGTCAGAGCAAAAGTGGCAGACTTGTTACTTACTTGTTCTGATGACAATATCCAGTGAAAATTCTTATTTGGGTCATATTCCAAGACGTAGGCTAGAATCTGTGATTCCTAAGTACAGTAAATATCCACACCGGTGCGGTGACTGACAGCCACACATACTCCTCAAAACATTAGATTCATCCGCGCTGGAGTAAGTAAGTAACTGCATTTGCAGGTTTCAAACAGAGATGGCGACAAAGAGGCAAAACTTACGAACTGCAGCTTTAAGTAGGAAGGGATAGTTCACCCAAAAATGAAAATTGATCGTGGTACTCTCCTGAACGTGCAGCGAAGACTGACACGGAAGAAAATAAATTGTTAAATAAAGTTACTATTTTTGTTTTCTTTGCACACAAAAGTATTCTCGTAGCTTCATAAAATTACGGTTGAACCATTGATGTCACATGGACTATTTTAACAATGTCCTTACTACCTTTCTGGGCCTTGAATGTGTCAGTTGTGTTGCTGTCTATGCAGGGTCAGAAAGCTCTTGGATTTCATCAAAAATATCTTTGTGTTCCGAAAATGAACGAAGGTCTTACGGGTTTGAAACGATATGAGGTTGAGTAATTAATGACAGAATTTTTTATTTTGGGGTTAACTATCCCTTTAAATGTAGGTATGTGGTAGGATTAATGGATCTAAAATACAGCCATGCAGAATACGGCATTAATATGTGCTTTATAAGTACTAATAAACAGCCAATATGCTAGTAATATATATATATATATATATATACACTGTATATACAGTATATATAGTAACTCTGAGTGCCAATTGGAGTAGGTTTTACTAGAAAATACTATTTCAGTTTTCCTACTTCAAAATATTCTGTTTAATTCAATGTTCTACTTCCTGTTTATTTGTAAGTATTTCTTGAGTTGAAATTGTTAAGTAAATCCTACACCAATTCTTTTCAGTGTGTATTAATATGGTAATAACTCATTAGTATGGTGTGTATATATAAAAATACCATGGCATTACTAATACATCATTGCAGCATGGGTTAGCTAGATCTTTTTTGTAAAGGGCATATAAAATGTTGTCTAGGTAGGCAGCTCACTTTGTATTGAAACACACTCAATGAATTATTCAGTCTTCACCCTTGAGCAAAAATGTACCATGGTGATGTTTTTTGGGCATGGACATATTTTGGTATATCTTACTGTACCATTCAGTTTTAAAACACAGCCAACAAATTATTCAGTAGATTTAAACATGTTTAACAATATAAAGCCTTCTGTATCATGTGATACACACATTTCTTAGGCCTCTAAATTATTAACATTTACTATAAATATCATCTTACTGAGACATATTATTAGGAGATATAGAGTGACAACTGATATTTATATGCATTTTATGTACATAGTCTGCTATACTGATTTAAAGATCTCATTGATTTACATATACAGGGTTAATAAAGCAATGCGATTATAAAATCTAATCAATAAAAATTCATCTAGATGACATTCGGGCATTATAAGTGCGTTTAAAAACACCTATTCTAAAAAGCATTATGGTATTGTCTTGTTTTTTTTTGGACATGATTCTTTGAAGTACCATAAAAACATATATTTATTTATTTTGTAGTACCATAAAAACATATATTAATCAGGTAAACATTCACAACCATGGCTATTATTAGCATTACTGTACAAAAACCAAAATAAGACTACTACATGGATCTCTGACACCATTACAGCATGTCTGCTCAGATCTATGCAGCTTTTTAGGTGTTTGCCTCTGTCACATTGAGATGAGGGAAGGGAAAAAGATCTGACCTACATACTAAAAATGAGTCTGAACAAAATTAATCTTGCAGGTCTCGCCTGAACCTCCTGTTCTCCCTGCTCTCTCATCCTATAATTCAATGACACCCCCACCCCGTCTCGCTCCTGCTCCATTTCTCTGCATACTCTGCATTATACATAACTCCCGGCATAAATCAACATGACTGACGTCGATTACCACGAGTACTTATATCCTACATCACACGTCTCAGCATGTCTTTTAAATGCAAGCATCCGCTGCTCTGATGTGCTCATACCTCATGAATGCCGAAGTGGGCGTACGAGTCAAAATAGTAATCCCTGGAGGTCATCTCGTCGGGGTTGAGGAACTTGGCCATCTTTCCTCTGCCGGGGCAGCTGGGTAAGCTGGCTGAGTGAGGGGTGTGAGGTCCGTGGGATGGGTGTGTGGGCCTCTGGGCATGATGGACTGATGACACTGGTTTGGGCAGAGGAGATGGCTGGACCGACTGGGATGGGGCGGCACTCAGGGGCTGTTGCTAAAAAGGGAAAAAGAGAGGTTCAACAGGTGAATCTGACAAAGAAATGCTAATTTATTTACCCCAAAATAAACAAAAAAGAAATTATCGGTGTGGTAATTAATACAAAAAAATAAATGGTGGTAAAAATAATTACAGCTATACAGTAGCACTAAAAAATATTGTGACACTTAAACCATTCATAAAAATGTTTTAATGTCTAACAAAGTAGCGAACTAATGACACCTATAATGCAATACATGCATACATACATGATACATAAATAAATAATACAAATAAAAAAAGTGAATTTATTATGGAAGCCTTTTTCTACCATGGAATAAAAAAAACATAAAGGTAATTGGTAACACTTTACAATAAGGTTCCATTAGTTAATGTTAGTTAATGTATTAACTAACATGAACAAACAATGAACAATACATTTATTACAGTATTTATTAATCTTTGTTAATGTTAGTTAATGAAAATACAGTTGTTCATAGTTAGTTCATGTTAATTCACAGCGCATTAACTAATGTTAACAAGCACAACTTTTGATTTTAATAATGCAGTAGTAAATGTTGAAATTAACATTAACTAAGATTAATAAATGCTGTAGAAGTATTGTTCATGCTTAGTTCATGTTAACTAAAGTAGTTAACTAATGTTAACTAATGAACCTTATTGTAAAGTGTTACCAGGTAATTGTGTGATAAAAGGTCAGAATTGCAAGTTATAAACTCAACATTTTTTTTTTTTATTTCATGGCAGACATAAAAAACAGCTGTGTGATGTAAACTCAGAATTGTGAGGGAAAAGTTATTAGAATTCTGAGTTTTTTTCTCAGAATTTTGAGTTTATATGAAACTAAGAAAAGGTCTAAAAAAATTTGAATATGCCGTTAGGTTTGACATGTTTCTAATGCAATAACATTCAGATTTTTAAGTGTCCAAATGTTTCTTAGAGTGACTGTATTATTTAAATGTAATGTATTTATAGATTATTTATTATATTACAGAACATATTTTTGTTGTATTGTTATTTTTTAATTGACTATTTTATTTATTTATAAATAAAAAGTCATTTTAATGACCTGGACTGTTGTTAATGATATCACCCAAACTGTGAAAGATTAATGTGGTACATGATCCTTCAAAAAGAAAAATAGTGACACTATATTCAGTGCTGTTTAAAAACATCATGTCAGGAAAGCCTTCCCAAAATGTCTAGCAATTCCAAGACCTGGCAGAGGCAGTTTGTGCCCTACGAGCAAAGGGAGCACAGGACAGTTAGACTGGCGTGGAAATGACTTAAGACAAGGATTACATATGGTGAGCCTCTCGGACTCTGATTAGCACATCTACATCCTGCAGAGAAGCTTGGCTATTCTTCTACCTCGCAGAGAAAATACTAATGAACAATTATCCCACACTGTAGACAACAAATGAGTATGAAAGTGCCATTAGCCACTAAAAGCTTTGACAAATACAGATTTTCTTAAAAAAATAAATAATAATAATATGCATATGCATATATATGTGTATATACATATACAGTATATATATATATATATATATATATATATGTGTGTGTGTGTGCATGTGTGTGTTAGTGTGTGTGTGTGTGTGTGTGAGAGTGTGTGTGTGTGTGTGTGTGTGA
>NW_015658518.1:427043-434053 GCF_001515625.1 Sinocyclocheilus rhinocerous | reverse complement strand
TTGGATTTCAAGTAAATTTAAGATACATTTATTAAGTTTAAGTTTATTTTTCTTAAATAATTATATATATATGTGTATATATATATAAAATATATATATATATATATATATATATATATGTGTGTGTGTGTGTGCATGTGTGTGTGTGTGTGTGTTATGCATTATATAGTTTATATGTATTCTTATATACTAAAAGTAATATATCATAAAATACATCTTTTTTATATTAAGGGTCCCGGAGTTAGTCAAGCGTCTGAATGGACAGACCATGGCTGTGTAAAGTTTGAAAACCTCTAATCTAGAACTATTTTCTCCTATAAAAGCACAAAACTCTTCATGTTTGGCCCTAATATCCTACATATCTCATATGCTGTTTTGCAATTTTGTGATAGTGAAGATATGTGTGGCTGTTTTTGTATTTGCATAAGTGTATCTATATTTGCCTGTGGAGGGGTGGGGGGGGGATTTAAAATAATGAGTGTCAGCAGAGGGGAAGGGCAGCTGTATCAAGAGGCATAAAGGTGTTCGGATTGCATCTATTAGAATGATGGGAGGGGGAACACATGTCCTTGCCCCTCCAGTCAGCTAACAAATCTCATTCACATTCTATATTTAACCTCAACAAATGGCACATTTCGGCAACGCTCCACCTTTCAACCATGCCCTTGAGAACTCTAATAGTTTTTTCGTGACATAACTGGATTGATGTGCGTGAGAGGAAAAAACTGCCAGCGTTTTTTTTTTTCTAGTGTAGGTTTATGACAGGGAACAACTTAAGTGTTTGAGTTGTTTTGCATTGCATATCTAAATCATTAATGTGTTCAGAACAGCTCTTATGAATTTTGCAGATTTATGGGCAGCCCTCTCTGCTTTGGCTGGGCATCGTCTAATAAAGCTGCAACTGCCAGTGTGCATTTCAGAGCTAAGTGGTGTTTTCTCAAGCAAGAACCACTACTGTAAGCTTTATACCTTTGAAACCCAAACAACTGCATTCAGGTTTATATCCACTGGAGAACATTTAGATGCAGTTCTTTTGTCAACTGGGTCATTCAGTGGCAACTCAACCAAAGGTCCCCATCTAAAATGTTTGATTTTTATCACTTGAGCAGCTTTGCTCAAGACACTAATTACCAATTAATCACTAATTAGTCATTTCCCTTTGCTTTAGACAAAGTGTCTGATATAGACAGTACACTTATTACAGGAGCAGTACTTCTGGAGCAGACTTGAGGTTGTGTGTGCTACTCATTGGATTAACCTTTGCAGAAATTTAACCTACAACCTTTTGGTTACCAGCCCAGATCTTTAATTATTTGTCCACCCTAAAGCAGCATTTAATTATGCAACCGTTCCAGAAAGATCATACTTGAATGTTCGCTTCTATTAATATTGTACGCGAGTGGGTTTGCAAACTTGTCAATGTAAATATTTTACGTATTATATATGTTTGAAAGACATACATGCAGTAATGTATTGTATTATATGACATATTATAGCATACCAAAATATTTGATTACTCAATAGTCATCCATGGTATTTAATTTTTGGCTTTCATCACTATTTGTTTGTCTTTCTTCAGAAATAAAGTAACAAAATCAAACATTTTAGCAGAGCGAGTTTCATTTAAAGCCTACACTCTTAAAAATTGCTCTTAAAGGGGTGGTTCAGTGTTTTTTTTCTAGGCTTGATTTTGTTTATGGGGTGCAGTCTAACATGTGTTAATGCTTCATTTTGTAAAAAACGCATTATTTTTCACATAATTTACCTTTATTCCACACCGCTCTGTCCCTTCTCTGAGAAACGCGCTGATCTTTTCCTGCTTTTATGAAGCCCCTCCCTCAGAAATAGGCGATGGGCTCTGATTGGTTAGCTAGTCCAGTGTGTTGTGATTGGCTAAACCGCCTCTAGTGCACGCCCCTCACCTCAGCGGCATGTGCTCCGATTGTATTGTAAACAAAGGCGTCGTTAATATCGCTTATCAGTTTGAGCCCGATTGAGAAGCAGAAGATATTAGTGAAGAGGATCGTGCAAAACCAGTGCAAGCACGGCTTTTCTACCAGCCGTTTTTGTAGGCATTAAACTGCCAGAATTTTAAAAGACGATATCGCCGTTTGCATAGAACTTTCAGCTTCGTAACTTTGCAGATATTGTTTATGCTCAAACAGCAACATTACACACTAACTAACGTTGAAAAAGTGAAATCGCAATGAACCACCCCTTTAATTGGCATTATGATTCCATTAAGAACCTTTAACATTTTAAAACTTTCCATTGCACAAAAGACTCCTTATAGTGGGGAAAAAGGTTCCTAAGATAATTCAAATGTTCTTCACACTAAAAAAACAAATGGCTCTTTTATTCACTGAAATGTTCTTTGGGGAACCAAAAGTGGTAATTCTATGTCATTACTCATTACTGTGAAAACCCCTTTTGGAACCTTTATTTTTAAGATTGTAGTTCCATCTACTCTCTGTGGTAGCCTGTTTGACAGACTAACAGCCCTAGTGCAGAGCAGTCTTCAGTGCACTTGCTATTTTGGGAGAGGTATCAGAGGTCAGGCAGGATCCATCACAGGGTTTTAAAGATCCCTTGACATTATACGCTGACCTACTGCTGCGCTGAACTTCGAGGAACTTATAACAAAAGCTTCCTTATATATGGCCATTTTCTTCATACTTTAATGAACATGGATTAGATTTCATGCTTTCGTGACTATGTCAATACATTCTAGCTGGCTAATCCCTCACTGAGTATTGCATAAAGTTCAAGGCCACTAATGAAAGTGAAATTCATCAAAGTGTTTTGCTCAGTGGCAGCGCCAAATTGCAACCTCAGTAACCTTTCCATCTCATGCATTGTTTCCACTCTTTGGTAGTCCTGAGATTTAAACCACCAGCCAACTATGTGGATGATGACTCAGTCTCAGATATTTAGCTTTCTGCCCAGCTGTAAATGCCCTCAATGCCCTCCACTAAAACTCTGGCCTCACACTGATATGGGTACTCAGGTGCAGCAGAAGCACATCAATAAGTAGTCGACACTGGGATATGTTCAAGCAAGATTCAGCTATATAATGAAGGTAATTTTTAACCAAAAATTATGTCAGGTTAGTAGGCTATTCGTTTAGATGTTTCATGATTTATAGCCTACTGTTTAAGAGTGCAATAAATGTAATATATTTTAATATGGATTTAATATGAAAGATGTTTTTAAAAAAAAAACAATCAAAAAGATATTCTTCTTAAATCAGTGTAAATAAGTTCTTTCTAAAACAGCTGCTCTCCCCGACGCAGGTGCAGCACCAAGGACAGCGACCAGACTCCGCAAACCCTGAACCAACGATCACAGAACATTAGCAGCTTTGCTCAAGACACTAATTACCAATCAATCACTAATTAGTCATTTGCCATACGCTTGTAAAGTGTCTCATACAGAACACTTTTTACAGGAGCAGTAGGGCCTACCTCTGGAGCGGAGTTGAGGTTGTTACTCAATGCATTAACCTTTGCAGAAATTGAACCTATAACCTTTTGGTTACCAGCCCAGATCTTTAACTATTTGTCCACCCCAAAGCAGTATTCTAGGAAGCAACCGTTGCAGGAAGATCATACCTGTCAGCAGCCGACTTGAATGCTCTCTTCTATTAATATCACACGCTAGTGAGTTTACAAAATTATCATGTATATGGAAATATTTTACATGCTCCAACAGCTTTTTCAAATATTTCAATAACCATAGAAGTTAGCTTACACGTTACGCTTACTTGCACCTGCAAAGGTAACCATAGCAACAGAACGCCGCTCGAACGCTTTCCTTTAGGACCATATTGACAAAATACAAATACTGTCGATATTAGATGACATGTGAAGTGTGCTAGGGATGGAAAAGACCATTTGGTTTGCGTGAGAAAAACCTCAAACAAATTGAGCTGCGAAAAATAGAAGTTCGTTTAAACACGTTGACCAACTTCCCCTGTTGAAAAAAACTGCATATGCTGGTTAGGTATGTTTTGAAGCTGGGATGCTGGTTTGAGCTGGTCCTTTGCTGGTTTATGCTGGTCATGTGCTGGTCTTAAGCTGGTCGGACCAGTTTAGGACCAGCATAAACCAGCAAAGGACCAGCATAAACCAGCTAAGGACCAGTATAAACCAGCTAAGGACCAGCATAAACCAGCTAAGGACCAGCTTAAACCAGCTCAAACCACCATCCCAACTTCAAAACATACCTAACCAGCATATGCTGTTTTTTTCAACAGGGTCAGAGTTCAGTATAGTCTATAGGTTCGCACGCTGTTATAAACACGTCCAAACTCAAAACCTCGAACGCAGAGTTACTTTTAAACGCAAAATATGATATATTGAGGAGGCTTCGTAACTCAAAATGATTACAACATATTTAAGTTTCGTAATATTTGATCTGTTAATCCACGTCGCTTACCT
The DNA here is from genome assembly GCF_001515625.1 of Sinocyclocheilus rhinocerous. Classification (NCBI taxonomy): domain Eukaryota; kingdom Metazoa; phylum Chordata; class Actinopteri; order Cypriniformes; family Cyprinidae; genus Sinocyclocheilus; species Sinocyclocheilus rhinocerous. Next base: position 429,614 of record NW_015658518.1, on the reverse strand, counting down.
CAGTGCTCTCTGTATCTGCCATTTTTCTCCTGAGGAGCAAACAGCGGGAGGAGTGTTTAATTCCCATAAGAGCCGACGAGATCTTCTCCGGATCGTGCGATAAATGAATGACAAAAACCTATTCAAAAGTCTTCAGAAATCCTGCAGCCTTCGCGTAATTACCTCACAAACTCGCAGAATCAATTCGAATCATGTTCCAGAAGATAAACGAGCCCTAAAACTTGTTGAAAGCCCTCCTGAATCCATGGTATAAAAGTTACCAACAGCAGCGGTTCCCAAAGGAGCGCATGGCGAACTCTCCATGTCGTGGGAAAATATTATGTACTTATAAAAAAGCGCCCCATCGTTCAGTAATATTAGATCAGCCGGTCAATAAAAGCGTTAATCATTCATATCTCCATCCTTTGGATCTGGAATAAAGTCCCTAAGTAACCCTTTAAAGCTCTTATGGAAACCATCGTGCACCACAGAAATCTCTCTATTATAGGCTAGTATTTCAGTGAGGCAAGAAATATTGCTTTTTGCTGCTCTGAAATCGTTCGTCGATCATTGATGAGATTCTCTTACGTAGGCTGTATATAAAAGTGGCTCAAAGACGTTGCTCCACGCTCCAAATCGGATCTTCCCAAATGTATGCTCCCTTTCAGAAAATAGCGAACGTTTAAAGTTCCTCTTACGAGATGCTGAAGGATCTTAAAGGACAAACCAGTTGGATTCCTTTAAATGGAGCAGCGGGAGCCAATGAGATGTGTTTTCACCTCGCCTCCATCCTCTGACCGGCTGAATGTGATGAGGAGCTGAGCAGGTCCCCAGTGCTGCTGCTGCCCCCACACACGGTAAACTTCAATTAGTACACAAATAATAATATACTTAAATAAGCTGAAAATAAACACATCAGGAGTTGTTGATCAGCGTTCCGTTTCTCTATCGCTTTTAATTTTATTTGAATTAAAACGTAGCACTTTCGAGACATTGTTAAAATGTTTACAATCACATAAGCTGAAAACTCCAGACATGTCGATATTCTATTTTATTTTTTATTTTTTATAGTTTTTGTTTTATTTTTTCGAGCCATTTTGACATCAGTATCTTTATTTTAATTTATTATTATTATTATTATTATTATTATTATTATTAATTATCTCTTGGTAATCGTTCATTTGTCATTATTAATTATATAAAGATTTATTTATTCATTCATTCATTCATTCATTCATTCATTCAATCAATCATTCTTTCTTTCTTTCTTTCTTTCTTTCTTTCTAATTAAACACATTTAAACAGTGATTAGCACTTTTTAGAGACATTATTAAACATGTTTATAATCAGTAGCTGAAAAAAACATGTCACTCTTTTTATTTTTATAGTTTTTATTTTATTGTGCACTGTCAGGTTGACATAAGTATTTTTTTTTTTATTTTTTTTTTTAGAATCGTTAATTTGTCATCATTATTCTTTCTTTCTTTCTTTCTTTCTTTCTTTCTTTCTTTCTTTCCAATTAAAAAGTTTTATGCATAAAGAAACAATTTCCACTTTCGAGACAATGTTAAAATGCTTACAATCACATGCTGAATACTCCAGGGCCCTCATTTATCAAGAGTGCGTAGAAAAGGTTCTATATTCTGTCCTAAGAATGAATGTGTAAGTACAAAAAAAATCCGTATTTATCAAATGTGTGCATGCGGTTCTTACGCACACCAGTAGTAGCCTAATCATTGTTGATAAATCCCACATGTTCTTAAAGGGGTCATATGATGCGATTTAAATTTTTCCTTTCTCTTTTAAGTATTACCATCATTTGGTGCATAAAGAAAATCTGTAAAGTTGCAAAGACTAAAGTCTCAAATCCAAAGAGATATTCTTTATAAAAGTTAAGAGTCAACCACGCCTACCTAAAACGGCTCTTTCTAACACGCCCCCACATGTCTACATCACTGTGTGGGAAGATTTGCATAAAGCCGCCCAAATGTTCACAGGACATAGAGGAGAAACAATAATGTACAGTATGTTGAAAATAATGTGTTTTTTTAACCTTAAACCACATAAACACATTTCATTACACCAAATACACAAAATAATGTTCTTTTTAGCAACATCATATGACCCCTTTAAGCACCATGCTCGTTTACGTTCATGGTCATTTGCATTCAGAAACGCCTCCAATGAACCATTTATGGTGACAAGACCTCCCTTTATTATCAGGTGAATGTATACATCCTCACTGAAGTCATGGCAAAGAAAGTGGTACCGATTGAGCCATTCTGTGCTCTCATTAAACAGATCAGCGCACTCTTTGAAAACGCGTTCTCTACGCAACGCTTGGTTTGCCAAATCTTCCAGCAAAGCGAGATCAGCCATGACCATATAGCTACATTTCAAATCGACTTCCCAACTGTCTTTTATAGCTTTTCACACTAATTGTGCAAATGTTTAGCTTGAAATATGAAATATGAAAATGAGCATTTGCAATTAAAGGACACATGCGGCGACACTTTCTTTTTGTAGTATCGCCATTCTACCACTAGATTCTCTGTGTAAGCATGCTCAGAGTTGTGCTTATATTTACACACA
>NW_015658518.1:394882-426823 GCF_001515625.1 Sinocyclocheilus rhinocerous | reverse complement strand
CATCACAGTATGGAAAGGGGCGTAACATTTCCGTCACACACTTGAGGCATTCGGCCAATCACAACGCATTGGATAGCTGGCCAATCAGAGCACACCTCGCTTTTCAGACCGATGAGCTTTGTAAAAATCGACGCGTTTCAGAAAGGCGGGACATAGAGGAGAAACAATAATGTACAGTATGTTGAAAATAATGTGTTTTTTTAACCTTAAACCACATAAACACATTTCATTACACCAAATACACAAAATAATGTTCTTTTTAGCAACATCATATGACCCCTTTAAGCACCATGCTCGTTTACGTTCATGGTCATTTGCATTCAGAAACGCCTCCAATGAACCATTTATGGTGACAAGACCTCCCTTTATTATCAGGTGAATGTATACATCCTCACTGAAGTCATGGCAAAGAAAGTGGTACCGATTGAGCCATTCTGTGCTCTCATTAAACAGATCAGCGCACTCTTTGAAAACGCGTTCTCTACGCAACGCTTGGTTTGCCAAATCTTCCAGCAAAGCGAGATCAGCCATGACCATATAGCTACATTTCAAATCGACTTCCCAACTGTCTTTTATAGCTTTTCACACTAATTGTGCAAATGTTTAGCTTGAAATATGAAATATGAAAATGAGCATTTGCAATTAAAGGACACATGCGGCGACACTTTCTTTTTGTAGTATCGCCATTCTACCACTAGATTCTCTGTGTAAGCATGCTCAGAGTTGTGCTTATATTTACACACACTCATTACGCATTACTCATGATACACATATCATGTGCGTATGCACTCGCACTGTTGATAAATGAGGGCCCAGACATGCTGTCTTCTAGAAATGGCCATGTTGACATTAGTAGTAGTAGTAGTAGTAGTAGTAGTAGTGTAATCGTTCATTTGTCATTATTAATTGATATATTATTATTCTATTTAATTTAATTTATTAGATTTAATTTCTTTTTAATTTTGCTCCATTATCAACCTTCTTTATGCTTTATCAGTGTCCTCACATTTATATTATATCTCCCGTATTCCTTTTTAACACCATATATCTTCTGAAAGTGCTTGGCTCCTCTTTGAATCTTGTTGCCCGTGATGTTTAATGGAGCTTGTGGTTCAAAGAGCTAATGACAGCAGGGTGAATGTAACATCCACTCACTCTTTGTGCTGCGCTGAAGAGCTGCTGTTAGCTGTAATGTTCTATGAATTACCTCACTTGGCCTTATCAGATTGCTCTCATCTTACAAAGTGCAGTAATTTAAGATATGGTCCTCTCATCTCCTAGCATAGGATAGGTGGTGTGAAAAAAGCAACAGGATGGAACAAACGATTATAGTTTCAACAAAAGATCCCTTATGTTTGACCTGGTGGATGTGGTGGATATGTCATTCTTCAACTGCTGAATATCTAGAATGATGTTTTTGTCATTGCATTAATTTTTATTATGCAACATGTTGTTGTATGCTATTTTACACTTCTTTTAAATTGCATTTATAACATTTAGGAGAACTAAATATAGAAATGATGGGGGTTTTCGAGTCTTTAATTATAAAAGTAGAATGATTTTTGTAAGTCACTTGAAATAATCTGGCTTTGCTTTTATTTGCTTATTAAGATAAGGATTGTGGCAGCCAAGAATTTTGAGCGGAGCATGAGGGAATATTCTGCACTCTTCTGAGAGCTGTGGGAGTTGTGGTGCTAGAACAGGAGCATGGGCTTGTGGGTGTTTCAGGAAGATTAAGCCGAACTGTGCACCAAGTGGGTGGACAGGCGTGGATATGCCAGGTTTTTACGCAATCTCAGAGTTTACAGAAAATGTATCAAACTGACTGCAGCCATGTTGATTGAAGGAAAATAAGTTTGTGTATAGGTGTAAAAAGGCAGGATGAATTCTGGTTTGTCGACATTAATTTTAGTGAAGGGGCAGACTATGTGTTGTTTTAATAGTAATTCAAAGGCGTTGGTTGCTCGGTTTTTTGTCATTTGTGGGTTTTGTGTTGTGGAAATACATGTACAAAGTCATGATCCTGGTTCATGGGGTTCATCTCACACTTCTCATTAGCGCCCCCTGGTGTTTAGTACTCCATTGGCATGTATGGAGCAAACCACAATTAGCTCCTGATGAAAAGTTGACAGATATTTATTTCATTATATAAATTAAAATGAAAAAAAAAAAGTTATAATATAATTCATCTTTAATTGAAATTTAAATAAATATTATATTATATTATATATTATATTAAGGGTGATTATTAGAAATTATTATTTGTGAAGGGAGAAAGAAAACTATTTTTGTAACAACATATTTTATTTTCTATATACCAGTTCATATACCAAAATTGGCATATTTACCAGTGGTGATTAACTTTATGTGTAATAAGTTGTGACACCTGCTAAACCACATATAATATAGTAGCAGGCTGCATTATTTAAAATAAATAAATAAATATTTTTTCAAAAAATTCAAGTAAATTAAAATGTATTATATTATATTTATTATATTATTAGAAAGATACTAAGGGAGAAAGAATATTCTGTGTGTGGCAAGATATTGATTCTCTATGAGCACCATTTCATTAATATACCAAAATAGGCATATCAGTATTTACCAGTGGTGTTCATTTTTATGCATACCCAGTCGTGACACCTGCTAACCCACAATTGAGCCATCACTCTGAGCCCAAGAGAGCTCTTATAATTGGATGATTGGCAGGTGGATATGGCATGTGTGAAATTCACTCATTTTTGAACAATTATTTGTGTGTAATGAACAATTAATTCATCCTCAGACCACTGACGATGTAAATGAGTTTGTTTCTTCATCACTTCCAAACCAGTGGATCCTCTGCAGTGAATGGGTGCCATCAGAATAGGAGTTCAACCAGCTGATAAAAACATCCCAACAATCCACAAGTAATCCACACGACTCCAGTCCATCAATTAGCAGCATCTGTTTAAACTGTTTTGGACTGTAAGTTGTTCTTGATCTGTGCATATTTCTCTCCTGATTCAGACAAGATTTTTCACTTTCTCCTTTTCACTGGAGAAAGCATAAATTGTATTTTAGCCAGAACCAATGGTTTGAAGTTAGAAACAGTTTTTCACTTCACAGGGTGTTAATTGATGGACTGGAGTCGTTTTGATTACTTGTGGATTATTGTCATGTTTTTATCAGCTGTTCTCATTCTGACGGCACCCATTCACTGCAGAGGATCCATTGGTGAACATGCGATAAATTTCTCCAAATCTGTTCTGATGAAGATGGTGAGTTAGTTTTTTTAGCAATTTTTCATTTTTGGGTGAAATATTCCTATAAATAGACACTCTCAGAATTGCTTTTTGGAAAAGTATGGCAGTGCCAATAGAACATTCTGTATTTTGACAAATCTAGTCCATGCATGGTAACAAATAAGAACATTTACATATTTTTTTCACAGTTTCAGCAAGGTTGTTGCGACACTAGTAATTCAGGAGTGAAAGAAAGTTCTGAGGAGCAGAAGTGTTTTGTATCCTCTCTACTTTTTAATGTTATTATGAATCTGTACTGTATGCAATCGACTGTAACAAAACTCAAATAACAATTCAGCTTATTAGCAGTGTGGCTTGGTGTTAATAAGATGAAATGTCTGGTACTTTTGAAGAACACACTTTCACAATAGGGCCAAGCTGCTTTTGTTTGCAGTAATTGACTCTTCTGCACACACTTCTCTTTGAGCTGCTACAGCAGTGTTGCACTTTCATATTTGCCTTCTCTGTGCTTTTATCTTGTGAATGTTTGAGTGTTTGAAATGGTTTATCTGTTCCTATGACAAGCAGGAATGTACAGTACCTTACATAGTAAAGAATCATCTTGAAAGCATTTGAGCCTTTGTTTTTAACATGACAAATACATCAGTGTGATCAGAAATGGAACTTTTCCACAAGAACATTGCACTGTGGAGAACTAAGTGCAAAATGCAGTAGCAATTGCACACATCCAGTCAGTAAAAGAGGATAACTGTCTCTCAGAAAGTCTTGGCAGAGTGGATGGCATCCATTTGCCCCATAACCTATGCCCAGCTGTGACTTTGAGAAATATCATTGTCTCTCCGTCTCGAGCATATATTTAATCTGGCAGCACAGAGCGAGGAGCCCCATTGACACTGACTAATCTGAATCCCTGCAGGAGGAGCCAGCTGAGTGTGTGTGATGTAAAGGCCATCTAGTCTAGTATTTTTCACCCATAGACATTTGCTCTGCACCAAAACTAGTGATCTGTCTACATTGGCAGCATTTTAAGGCATCATAAGTGCATCCTTGATGCAAAGGCCTTCCAAAAGGTATATATATCTTCTAAGGAGCCATTCACAAAGACAACATTTTTCCATTCCACTGCACTACTTTTACATTATTTTTCGATGTAAACACGCTGGATGGACATCTTTTTTATTCAATGGCAAAAAAGTATAGAATACAAAAAATGCATAATTAATTGTAATGGATTATTAATTACATTAAAATATAAATAAATAGATTTATAATAAATTATGAATTATATGAAATTAGAAAGTAATGATGTGTGTATGTATATGTGTATATATACACACACACACACACACACACATATATATATATATACATAATTGTAATTGATTATTAATTATATATTGTGTAATTTGATGTATATACGGTATATACACATTATATACAACTCTTTTCAACATTGACAATAATAAGAAATTTCTTGATGCATATTAGAGTTGTTTCTGAAGGATCATGTGACATGAAGACTGAATGTTCAGTTACATTTTAAAATATATTAAAATAGAAAACAATTATTTTCAATAAAGCATAAAAACATGCGTTTTCTTCTTTCTTCTAGAGAGTTGCTCATGTGCGATCTTCTTAAAAGATACCATAGTCAGGAGTTTTGTCCTTGTTACACATGAAGGGATATAACACAAATGATACTTGTCAGAAATTGACGTCACTGTTCTGAGTGAGTTTGAATTGCATGCAGCAAGAAAACAGATTTGTTGTCAACACAGAATGACATCTTATTTTTGCTGCCAAAATATTTTTATTGCAAAATAATGTTCAGGCATCCTGCAGCAGGAACACTGTTAGTGCTAATGGGGCTTTGGGAAACAGTTGCCTATGTAGGCAGTAGACAGCAAGGTAGCTCACTAGGATTTGGAACACAGCCATAGACAAAATGCAAGGCTCATCGTTTAAAGTGCTATATGGATTTGCGTCAATGCACATCCTGCTTTGTGTGTGTGTGTGTGTGTGTGTGTGTAAGATTGTGTGTGTGTCGTTTGATGGAATGAGTCCAGGTGGCATGTTACTCTCAGGTTAATTAGACTGCTGTTGTGTCATGTTTAGCGGTTTGTGAGTGTGCAAGCCTGCGTGCATGTTGGGTGAGTGTGTGTGTGCGCCCACACTGGAGTGTGTTACCTTGTGGCATTGACATTGTGATGTATCTGACATATTTAGCACTAGGCATCTGGCCCTGGTTAATGGTGTTAGAGAGAGAGAGGGCTGGGGATTGTGCAAAAAAATCTCTGCAGCTGGTGTTACCCTGCAGTGCTGGTGCTGATCCAAACCTTATATACATGCAGAGAGTGTGCTGGAATATTAGATTTAAAATCGGACCGGAGATCTCATAAGACTAAGGAGGAGACGTGATGAATATGACATTTGGTTATTCTCACTTTCTTCCTCCCCCCCCAGGCCCCCCCCCATCTGTCTATTTTGGTATGTGACCCTTTTCCTCTCTTTACACTTTGACGGGGTGGGATTCATATTTAATGATCCATGAGAAATGGGCCACTGCAGAGCTAACCTGAGGAAAGAATAGCACTCTCTTCAATAATACAGTCTGCCTTTAGCCTTTTTTAGTCAGGCAGGAATCCTGAGGCAACGCAGCCACAGTAGATCTCTGAGTCAAATCTGTTTGATGGCTCTGAGCGTATAGGTGAAAAGAAAAGTCAGGGCTTGGCTTTACCCTAAATGACTTCAGATACAAGGAAATATGCCAAAACATCATTATATCCTCCTGTTTTTTTTAATGATATTTCTGCTAACTAAAGCAATGCACAACTGTAGCTGGGTTTCCATTCATTGTTTTTATTCTTTATATGATAAGAAGGCATTTGTAAGAACTACTGTAAAATGGAAACATCTTCATAAAATTAATTTCTAGATCAAAACATTCATGATAATAGTTTGTTTCAATTTCCAGTTTCCTCTAAATTGATTTGACTTTCTTGAACAGATAGAAACACCACTTTATTCACAAACTGTTTTGTATTTTTTTAGTTCCTTTTTCATTTTGATATTACATTTTAATTCAAATTAACAAATTATTCACATAGCAATTTTTACTATATATATTTTATTACTTTGAAAAAACAAATATGTGACCCTGGACCACGAAACCAGTCATAAGTAGCACAGGCGATTTTCTCAATATTTAGATTTTTTGCACCCTCAGATTCCAGATTTTCAAATAGTTGTATTCTCGGCCAAATATTGTCCTATCCTAACAAACCATATATCAATGATCAAAGTTCAAAAGTTTAGGATGAGTATGTTTTTTTTTTTTTCTCCAAATAAAGAATATTCTTGTAAACTTTCTATTTATCAAAGAATCCTGAAAGATATTAAGCAGCACAACTGTTTTCAACATTGATAGTTTCTTGAGCACCAAATCAGCATATTAGAATGATTTCTGAAAGATCATGTGACATTGAAGACTGGAGTAATGATGCTGAAAATTCAGCTTTGTATCACCGGAATAAATTGCCTTACAAAATATATTACAATAGAAAACAGTTATTTTAAATTATAATATTTCACAATATTACTGTATTTTTATCAAATTAATGCAGCCTTGGTGAGCATAAGAAACTTTCCAAAATCTCATCGACCCCAAACGTTTGAATGTTAGCGTATGTTATGAGACTTTGGGGTTTTTGCATTTACATCAAAAAATGATCTGATGTGAAGTTGAAAAAATATACATTTGAATTTAGCACCATTCTTTAGATGATACAGAAATCAGGTTATTTTAAGGTTTTGATCAGATGCAACCTTTAACATTTACATGAAAAAGACACCAAAACACTTGCATTTTACATGCCTGTTTTAAATCAGTGCAGCATAGTTTTGCCAGTGCGGTTGTCATAGTGACCTACTTGTCACTAGGACTTGAAAACTTCCCAAGTGATTGTAATGCCAGCGAGACAGTTTTTCACAAAAAGTGTCACATTCTGGCGTCCGCCTACCTCGCCAGCAGATTTCTTCACCGATCCTTAGAGTGCACGGATCAGTTGCTTTACAATCTGTTCTTTCTGAGACACTTAATACAACTGCCTTTACTGAAGAAAAGCCCATCTAGTACTCAAGAGTACATGACCTCACGGCATACCTTTGGAAACCCATCCCTAGAATCATAAATGAACGTTTTCTTGTGTTTTATTCAGAGGGCATAATGAAATTAACTGACACCATGTCACTGTTCAGAAGAATTTTCTTTGATTTTGGTGGAAAGTATCTATATCTTGCCTTCAAAGAGTTCTCGTAACAAAAAATAGTTTGATTTTACCAGAGGCAGATCACACACAGCCATCTTCCAAGATCTGATCGAAGCCGTCAAGCTAAGTTCACACTGAATTTGCGATGCCTCTTTACTAATTATGATTCTCTTTATAATAAATCTGAATGTTTTCATTTTGATGTGTGGAAATTGATTGGGTTCTGTGTTGATGTAGAGCCAGCTGTTTGTTTTGGAACCTCTATCATCTTTGATCTTCATTGATCTCATTAGGGAGAAAATGAGGCGAGGACAGATTAGTCCTGTGTGCTCAGCTCGCTATTTCGAGACAAGGACTTCCATCCACTGAGTTCATTGGTTCACGCTGGGAAAAATAAAGGGCTACTCCACAAAGAAGTCTGGAAAATGATGTGTGTGGTACTGTTTAGATATGTGGATATATGTAAGTGCACATTATGTTCTATTTTTAGGTCCTACTTATCCATTAAAGCTAAAACAATCAGTGTAAGATGGAATCTCTTTAACAAAACACAGCCGTGATGAAATTACAGCTCCAGGGGGCACAACACAACAGCATTAGCTGAGTAAACAAACAGCTCTAGTCTTCAACAGAACCGCATAACGTGAAACAAAACGGCTCTCTTTCAATTAAAATTACCTCAGACACGGCAACTTCAAGTGATAACAGCATAAATTCACATTAATAGAAACAAAATGTTTGTTTTTTAAGTAAATCTGAGGGAGGTATTCTAATGGATTCACAAGTTTCAAAATCAATGTTCAAAAGCAGCAGTTCTCAATCCTGTTCCTCACGTTCCCCTGCTCTACACACTCTCTGCATCTCTCTCTCTCTCTCTCATTTTCACATAGCTATGGGGTTGCTGTACTGTAATAAAGCTTTAATCAGGATAAAACCGTATATTAAAAGCTAACATAAGTAGTAGCATTTACAACAGCGTATCTAAAAGTATGAGACAACAACAAACAAAAAGCATAGGCCTAACGTTGTTTACGTTCAGTGGATACTCTCCAAAATGGCAGAAGACGATAACTTGGGGAGAAGAATTGTTGAATAAATTATGTTATTATTGTTTTCTTTGCGCACAAAAAGTATTATTGTAGCTTCGTAAAATTACGGTGGAACCGCTGATGTCACATGGACTATTTTACAGATGTCCTTACGTTTCTGGACCTGAGAACATTGCAGTTGCATTGCTGTCTACGGAGGGTCAGAGAGCTCTCAGATTTCATCAAAAATATCTTATTTGTGTTCCGAAGATGAACGAAGGTCTTATTGGTTTGGAATGACATGAGGGTGAGTAATTAATGACAGAATTTCATTTTTGGGTGAACTAACCCTTTAATGAGATACTCATATTTATTTGTTGATTACATATTTTTCCCCTCTGTAAAGCTATTTTTGAATGGATGTCAAAGGAGAAATATTATTTTTGGTTCTAGATGGTATAGTTTTCATATCTACCAGTAGTGGCTACAGTTACTGCCCATGTTAAACAGTCAAAACTTGACCCTTTGACCCTGTAAGTAATTTAAAAAAACTGGAGCGATTATTGTGCCTAGCAGTAATCTAACTGTGAGTATGTCTCTGGGTAACAGAGATCACTAAAGCTGATTATTGTTGGCTTAATTGTTCCATGAACATATATTGGAAAACTGTCCAAGGTCGGTCTAGTCACATCAGTGGGACTGGCTGTGATCTAATTATGCAATCAATAATTCTCTAATGTTATTGCATTCATTTTATCACATTGAATTGTCTCTCCTGAGGATTTTGCTAAAAGGTTTATGTGGCAGAAGAATTTGTACTATTTATTTTTTACAATAGATTTCAATACAGTACATAAAAGTTAAGTTAAGGTCCTGAACACTTCTGATGTTTTTTTTTTTGTGGTGGTGTTGTTTTTTGAGGTAATGCAGTTTTATTGTCATTAATAATGTAGTGCATAGAGTTTTTTTCTGTTTTCTCTGAATATGAGAATATTTTAGAAATATTTAATTTCTGTAATTAATGGTGTTGTATGTGAAGGTAAACACAATCTCATAGCATTTTGTTACTATTTTACGTTTGGGGAATTAGTGGCTAATCTCATGTTTTCATATGATCTGTTTACTCCCCATTGATGGCTAGGTTTTGGGGTGAACATTATGCTTTTTTCTAAAAAATCATTTTCAGTATTTTCAAACGAAGCAAATAATTTGATTTCATACCACCTTGTAAAATGGTTAAGTTTTCTCTAGTAATGATGCTACTAATCACCACTGACTTTTATGGTAGTAAAAGGTAACGTCTTCTGCGCGTACTGAAAGTATGGTTTTGATACATCAATAAATAACATCAATACAATTTCAGTGCATTAATTTAGGTAATTTATCATGAATTGCAAACTCATCATTAGGTGACAACACATTACTTAAAGGGATAGTTCTCAGAAACACGAAACACAAAAGAAGATATTTTGAAGCAAGTCGAAAACCACTGTTGGGTGGCTCAATTTTAAAGCATTTTGAAAGTGCTTATGGCATATAACCCACCGTGCTGCCTTTTACACCTTTTGACATTTACAGCAATTTAGCAGCGGTCAAGTTTGTCCTGAGGCATGTGATGTTTTTTTTAAGGTGGTTGTATATTTAGCGCTCAGCCGTAACAGCCACACAATCACAAACCATTAGAGTCATAGTGCTTGACAGGAACGATGTTAAAGGTTCATACCCACAAAACATCCTTCCATACATATGAAATTAGTTCCCCTCCTTTTCACATTTAGCTGCTGTACCTGTAATATCAGGTTTGTTTTTGACCATTCGATAGTTTCATATTCACAAATGACTCAAACAGAGCCAATATTCTTCCACAGTGTGACAAGTAGGCAATAATTCAGGGAGCTCTAGATGAGTTGCAAATCCATATTTGCCTTGATGGCACAGATGCAGGTAGCCTTACTGGTTGTCAGACATTTCTGATGTTCTCGCCCACATCTTGGCTGTGGGAGACAACACAGTGAACAAGCTGAAGATTGAAGTAAATTGAAGTCTCATGTTCTTCCAGCTCTCTGTCCCATAGTGTAGCTGCACTGCAATGAGACATGATTAATAGTCATCCCGGCCACAGGCAGACAAACACCAACTGTCGATGACAGAGATAGATATTTCCAAATCCTGAAGACAAAACATATAGAAGATTTATTGCATGTAAACATTAGATAATCAGTAAACATAGCCAACAGTGGGATGAAGGCTAGGAGACAAAGATTCTGTAAATCTATATGGTTTTCTTTATGTGGTTTGTAAGAAATTTTGGTTCTGCTTAAATTATTTTTCTACTTGGAGATTTCTGATTTTTTTGAGAAACCAGTGACCCAATAATAGGTCCTTATATACTAAACATGAGTAATACTCTGCATCAGTACTATTGAACATCTTGATTTCAGTGTTCAAATTCAAGTATAATTTATTATAACAACCCTTATAATGTGTATCTTTAACTTTTACTGTTTTATCATCTACTCCCACTGATGTCATTACAAACATGTATTCATTTCTTCCTTCTGTGAAAACAAAAGATTACATTTTGAAAAATGTTTTAGTCTTTTTTTTTTCCTTTCCATTCAGTGAAAGCCAGTGGAGAATAATGTTGTTTAGAGCCCGGTGTGTTGTCTTTTGTGTTCTACAAAAGAAAGAAGGTCATACAGGTTTACAGCAGCATGATTGTGAGTAAATAGAGAATTTTAATTTTTGAGGTGAACTGTCCCTTTAAATCTTACAAGCTTCAAGGACACATAATACAGTACCAGCCCTTAGTTCATTTTAAGTTGGACATAATAAAAATAATGACTTTGATTTGTTCATTGTAGAAATCCTGATTGCATTTGTGCCATTTAAATGTCACTCTGTTTCCCTTTTTAGGAAAAAAAAGTCAAACTATATATTGATTTTATATTGATTACGGTTTCCTCATGGTTTAACTTACAGTTTTACTCTCAAACCAAGTTTCCCATGTAATCGATTTTAAATTATTGGATGTCAAAGGAGAAATATTATTTTTGGTTCTAGATGGTATAGTTTTCATATCTACCAGTAGTGGCTACAGTTACTGCCCATGTTAAACAGTCAAAACTTGACCCTTTGACCCTGTAAGTAATTTAAAAAAACTGGAGCGATTATTGTGCCTAGCAGTAATCTAACTGTGAGTATGTCTCTGGGTAACAGAGATCACTAAAGCTGATTATTGTTGGCTTAATTGTTCCATGAACATATATTGGAAAACTAATTGTCCAAGGTCTAGTCACATCAGTGGGACTGGCTGTGATCTAATTATGCAATCAATAATTCTCTAATGTTATTGCATTCATTTTATCACATTGAATTGTCTCTCCTGAGGATTTTGCTAAAAGGTTTATGTGGCAGAAGAATTTGTACTATTTATTTTTTACAATAGATTTCAATACAGTACATAAAAGTTAAGTTAAGGTCCTGAACACTTCTGATGTTTTTTTTTTTGTGGTGGTGTTGTTTTTTGAGGTAATGCAGTTTTATTGTCATTAATAATGTAGTGCATAGAGTTTTTTTCTGTTTTCTCTGAATATGAGAATATTTTAGAAATATTTAATTTCTGTAATTAATGGTGTTGTATGTGAAGGTAAACACAATCTCATAGCATTTTGTTACTATTTTACGTTTGGGGAATTAGTGGCTAATCTCATGTTTTCATATGATCTGTTTACTCCCCATTGATGGCTAGGTTTTGGGGTGAACATTATGCTTTTTTCTAAAAAATCATTTTCAGTATTTTCAAATGAAGCAAATAATTTGATTTCATACCACCTTGTAAAATGGTTAAGTTTTCTCTAGTAATGATGCTACTAATCACCACTGACTTTTATGGTAGTAAAAGGTAACGTCTTCTGCGCGTACTGAAAGTATGGTTTTGATACATCAATAAATAACATCAATACAATTTCAGTGCATTAATTTAGGTAATTTATCATGAATTGCAAACTCATCATTAGGTGACAACACATTACTTAAAGGGATAGTTCTCAGAAACACGAAACACAAAAGAAGATATTTTGAAGCAAGTCGAAAACCACTGTTGGGTGGCTCAATTTTAAAGCATTTTGAAAGTGCTTATGGCATATAACCCACCGTGCTGCCTTTTACACCTTTTGACATTTACAGCAATTTAGCAGCGGTCAAGTTTGTCCTGAGGCATGTGATGTTTTTTTTAAGGTGGTTGTATATTTAGCGCTCAGCCGTAACAGCCACACAATCACAAACCATTAGAGTCATAGTGCTTGACAGGAACGATGTTAAAGGTTCATACCCACAAAACATCCTTCCATACATATGAAATTAGTTCCCCTCCTTTTCACATTTAGCTGCTGTACCTGTAATATCAGGTTTGTTTTTGACCATTCGATAGTTTCATATTCACAAATGACTCAAACAGAGCCAATATTCTTCCACAGTGTGACAAGTAGGCAATAATTCAGGAAGCGCAGATGAGCTGCAAAGCCATATTTGCCTTGATGGCACAGATAGCCTTGCTGGTTGTCAGACATTTCTGATGTTCTCGCCCACATCTTGGCTGTGGGAGACAGCACAGTGAACAAGCTGAAGATTGAAGTAAATTGAAGTCTCGTGTTCTTCCAGCTCTCTGTCCCATAGTGTAGCTGCACTGGAATGAGACATGATTAATTGTCATCCCAGCCTCAGGCAGACAAACACCAACTGTCGATGACAGAGATAGATATTTCACAGATTCCACGTCCTTAAGACAAAACTTAAGATTTTTTGCATATAAACATTAGATAATCAGTAAACATAGTTGGGAGACATAGATCATGTTATGGTTTTCTGGATGTGGTTTGTAAGAATTTTGGTTCTGCTTAAGTTCTTTTTCTACTTAGCATTTTCAGATTTTTGTAAGAAACCCATGACCCAGTAATAGGTCCTTATATACAAGTGATACACCAAATCAGCATTATTGTATCTTGATTTCTTGATTATCCTGATTTTAGCTTTCAAATTCAAGTATAATTTATAACAACAACACTTTAAATGTGTATCTTTAAATTGTACTGTTTTATCATCTGCTCACCCTGATGTCATTACAAACTTGTTCATTTATTCCTTCTGTGAAAAAAAGATAGATATTCTATATGTATATATATATATATATATATACAGTGGGTACGGAAAGTATTGCATTTTTCAGTTTTTCTTTTTTAATAAATCTGCAAAGATGTCAACAATTCTGTGTTTTTCTGTCAATATGGGGTGCTGTGTGTACATTAATGAGGAAAAAAAATTAACTTAAATGATTTTAGCAAATGGCTGCAATATAACAAAGAGTGAAAAATTTAAGGGGGTCTGAATACTTTCCGTACCCACTGTATATATAGAAAAATGTTTTAGTGTTTTTTTCCATTCAGTGTAAGTCAATGGGGACTAATGTTGTTCAGACCCCAGCATTCTTAAGATTCAGTTATTCAACCTGATTCTGCGCTATGTTTTCTAACAGAGAGAGAGAGAGAGAAAAAAAACATAATAGAAACAAATGTTTGTCTATTTATTACTTTTGTACTGCTGTTTCATGGCATCTCCTTTATCACATCCAATCTGCACAACAGGGTTCCAGACTGGAAAAACAATGAGTATCATGCTGTTGGCTCCTAAAATCAAATGGTGGTTCAGTTCTCATTTGATTCTGTCATTGTAGAGATCCTGACAGAATATGTACCATTTAAATGTCATTCTGCTTCCCTCATTAGGAAAAATGTCAAATTATATATTGACTATATACTGATTACAGTTTCAACATGGTTTCACTTACAGTTTAACTCTCAAACCATGTTTCCCTATAATCGATTTAACATTGTTGGACTTTACTATGCTAAACAATGAATCATTTTTGGTGAAATGTGAAAAAAAAAAAACTGCAGGGAATATTAAATTACAACTGTTCCTGGATTCATTTCGAATTGGACATAACTGATATATGATTTTTGGCACAGTGAGGAAGTTAGATGTGATATATGATTTTTGGTACAAGAAGTTAGTAGTGAACTCTGAGCGTTTCATGAGCTTAATAAGTCTGATTCAAACTCATGAGCATGGATCTTGGGTGTAATTTCTTTGTGAAACAAACATTAGTTGTTGCATGTAGGAAACATCCCACTCTAAAAAGATGGTTTTTGACGCAGAATTGGAGTTAAGACTATATTTTAAATGTAGATTATTTTTTTCTGTTGCATTTAATTTTTTTCTCTTTCAGTTGTAGCCTGCTGGTTAGAGAGTCGGACTTGTAACCCAAAGGTTGCGGGTTTGCGTCACAGTTCCGGCAGGAAATGTAGGTAGGGGGAGTGAATGAACACCACTCTCTTCTGCCTTCAATACTTACGACTGAGGTGCCCTTGAGCAAGGCACCAAACCTCCAATTGTTCCCCGGGTGCTGTAGCAAATGGCTGCACACTGCTTCGGGTGTGTGTTCACGGTGTGTGTGTGTGTGTGTGTGTGCACTTGGATGGGTGAAATGCAGAGTGCAAATTCCAAGTGTGGGTTACCATACTTGGCCGTCACGTTTCTCACTTGCAACCATTTCATTTTATTACCACTATACAGGTTTGCTGTAAAGTTGCTTTGCAATGATTTGTATCGTGAAAAGCGCTGTACAAATAAACTTGAATTGAATTGAATTGAATTTTAATTGCAATCATTTCTTTTTTCCATATTGATGTAAATTCAGTTGAGGTGCAGGAATAACTATAAGAGTATATCAGTATTGTGATCTGTCTATATTAACATATTGTAGCGTTCTCAGACAAGGACGCGGCGTTTTGATGTACAAGGGGTGTTTATTTGGGCTGTTGTCGGCCATAACCCACGCCGTACACACCCCGACTTCTAAGAGAACCGCACTTGAACCAGCGAGGCACTCTTTTCTCCCCTCCTTCTCTCTGTTTCCCCTTACAACACACACAGGGGCGGAGCCTCTTTTCACATCCAACTCGAACATCCAATAACAGTTCGCAACACAAAAATGAATAAAGTGCAACACTAACATTAAGCACATCGTTATCTATAACACAACAACATTTTGAACATGCTACAATATTAACATATCTGAAATCTCATGAAAATAATTTGGTTCCAGTATTTTTAAAAACAGAGCTGGTTCTCAATTCCCTATGTGTATTTGTGAGGATAAGGTCCAGGGGAGAGGATTGAATCAACGTTGATCTGTAGATTATAGATTACAGCGGTGCCATGTGTCTGACAGGAGGCCAATGCTTGTGTTGACAGCCCTGTTATTAAACAGAGTCCAAATGAAGGGCAGATAACTAAGTCTGGCTGAATTGGGTCAAAAATGAAAAGGGATTTGTGTTTTTCCTCAGAAATTCAAGAATCTTGGTTGATCTAATTAAAGCATTTCAAATTGCCATCATGATCCGCAAACATAAAAATTAGGACTAGACATCAGGATTACCGGTAGATAGACATCTTCTAGTCCTGTGATAAGAATCAATAGATTTTACGAAATGATCAATAAGAAGTGAACTTTTCTCTTCATTTCTCCCGCTCGGTTTGCTGTCCAACAATCAAAGCCTTGTCAAAATATCCCAAGACTGCAGTAGCTTATTTTTTTGAGTCTGTGGATGTTTTTCCCCCAACTGTCCTCTGGACTTGAACTGGATTAACACCCCTGGGTGATTGTGTGAGTTAAGATGCGCATGATTTCTCAGCCGTTTGTGATTTATTGCTGCGCCATTGTCTACGGAGTGGCATTATGGAGCACTTCCTGATGGTTGAAGCCTTTGAACTTCAGCTCGAGGCCAGAGGAGTCCTATCTGGAGCGTGCTGATAAAACCCTCGATCGACTCGGCAAATCTGACAGTGCTGTCAAACACTCTCTGGGACTCCGCATCACCTAGCTAGCAAGGACACCTGGAACTAAAAGGCTAAGAATAACACCTGAAATTGCTAAAAATAAGTCCATCTGATGGCTAATATTTCTTGTCCTTGTGACATTTTAAGGGCTGCGGAGTCTCACTTGGAGAGAAGTGAGTTGCATTTGGCACAGTGTGTGTAAAATGAGAGGAAAGGGCAAAGAATTTGAGAAAAAAACGGCTGTGGAAAACATTTCAGTGTTTTTAAGAAATGTTCTCTGATACCATTTGTTAACCAGGGTCACCTAAAAAGTGTTTTAGTCTTTTAAAAAAAAGTATTTAAAAATTCTGTCATAATTTAATAACTTTCATGTCACTATATATAATGTATAATATATTTTACATAATATATCATTTAAAAAGGTTTTCTCATATAGTTTGTTAGTTAGTATAGCAGGGTTATTATAGGTAACTAAAACTAAAATTCAAACCATAAAAAAAAATGTTATTTGAAATAAAACTTAAAAGAAATTATAAAAAACCTTTTAATTTAGCTATTTGCCAAGGCAACATTTCTTATTTGATAATAATTTAATTTAACTTAAATAAAACTAAAACTGAAATAAAAAGTAATAAGATTGTATAGACATATACAACAAAAATAAAAATAAAATTAATTTAAAAAATCAAAACAACACAAAATTACTAAAATGTTAACAAAAATAAAAATGGAAAATATAAAAATGTATAAAAAATGTATAAATAGTAGTAAATAATAAATAGTAAAATAATATAAATAGTATCTCAGTGGCACTAAAAACACTGATTAACAATAATCGGTGTATTAAAAGTTTTAGAAATCTAAACCATCTGCCATATTACTTATTCTATAATAGATGATGTTTTTTGCATTTACAAAATATATAAATTCAATATCAAAATAAGTCTTTGTTTTAAAATCACAGAAAATGATCTTATCTACATTTATTATGTTAACAATATATGTTAACTGTGTGAAATATAAAATGAATCAGGGTTAAATATCTAAATAGATTGACAGCACTAACTAATTAAGATTATTTGCACATAAATTGGTTCATTAATATGCATCATGGTATGTTGAACTTTCATAATAATTGAGTTCTATTTTCACAGTATCCTTATTTTTTGTTTGTCAAATATAATCCAAAGAAACCGAACAAAGCATGATTGAGGGGAGGCAGGATTCCTATCGGTGAAATAATAAACTGCCAGCTGTGTTTGTTTTTGTCTGGCGAGGGTTTGGATCCTTTACATCGGGCTGTAGATGTCAGTGTCATTACTCGCTGCTGCCGCTCTCATGTGGCAGGCCATGTATTGTGGTATCACATTTGATCACTTATGTTATCTGGATGCTATGAGGATACTTGTGCAGATGGGACTCCCTGCAACTATACTATTCACAGCAGACGGCCTACATCAGCTCTAAAAATTGCATTTGACTGCTCATATTCACGGTAAACCGGATTCCTATCGGTGAAATAATAAACTGCCAGCTGTGTTTGTTTTTGTCTGGCGAGGGTTTGGATCCTTTACATCGGGCTGTAGATGTCAGTGTCATTACTCGCTGCTGCCGCTCTCATGTTGCAGGCCATGTATTGTGGTATCACATTTGATCACTTATGTTATCTGGATGCTATGAGGATGCTTGTGCAGATGGGACTCCCTGCAACTATACTATTCACAGCAGACGGCCTACATCAGCTCTAAAAATTGCATTTGACTGCTCATATTCACGGTAAACCAAGGGAGAATTACATGTTTATTTCAAAAGAATGTTCAATTAGATTTTTGTTTTGCAGGGTTGTGTTTGCATACATTGACCCCAAAAAATATGAACTGCAATTGCATTTGATAATATCAAGTGGCATCTATTTTGAAGTGAGATGCAAAATGTTTTACAAAAATCCATTTGATGGGGGTGGCTTAACTCGTGAATGTTAATTAAATGCCTTTATATTCGAGTTATGGTGAGCGAATGCAAGCCTTACACATACTTGACCTTGATGCAAATTGGTTTAAAGTCATTGCAAAAATTGTTTAGAAAAGCATTTTTTTTGAAGAAGTCTAAATGTGATCACTGTCTGTGTGTCCCCAAGTAATAACGAAACAGAAACCCATCAAACATCCATTGTGCCACAAGGCAGGGTGTACCACATGAGTGTGAGAGTGTTGTCGTTTGGTAGAACCAAATGTGTTTATCTGGTTCTAATGGCTGGAATCTCTCTGCATCTCAGTGATGGGAAAGAAAAGCCACAGAGCTGTTTCACTGTCAGTTTATTCTTGCCTCTGGTGAACATGACAGTTCCCACAACTTTAAAGTGGCTGTTAGTTGCCCTCTGATTCTTTGATTTTTCATGATACCCCCGTAATGTGCGGTACAGTGTCACGCACTCGCATATCGCTTCTAACCTTTTCTTCACGTCCTCACTGACTCATCCCAAACTTGTTGGGAGGTTTGGACACACATCTCCACCCATTTTTTATTTATTTTTTGCTAATTAAAAGCTTTCCAGCCCTGTGGAGAAAGATTTATGAGCTTTCACGTAATGTCTGTATCTCATGAATATTTTTTGTGTTTTGTGTGCAAAGCTTGCTCTTTTGTAGCTCAAGAGATTTGATGGAGTTCCCATTCATGTTTCACATTGTCTTAGATGTCACATGTCTCAAATTTCCTTTGGAGGACTAAAAATTAGACACATTTGTGAGACAATTGTTGATTTATGAAAATAGTATAGAGTTATGAAATGTATGTAGATAATATAGATCATGGAATTTGAAGGATTTGATAAGAAATTAGGATGAATGGGTGAATCTGCAAATTGTGGCAAGAGTTTGATTCATTTCAATGAGTGAATTGAGTTTTATGAACCGGTTCACCAAAATATTCACTGAAACAAATTTGGTCTGGTTTTGCTGTTGTATTTGGTTTGTTGTATAACAAAAGGGGGAATGATTAGTTTAAGCAAATGTCTTCCTTTGGTCTGCTGTACAGGACAAACATTTATTAAGACAAGAAACCACAGGTGAATAGGGTAAAAATGTAACTAACATATAGGCTATCACCATATTCTTCCCTAGTTACTTAATCATACATTAAAATAACTGTTTTGCATTACAAGTTTTCTGAAATGTTGTGTTGAAATATGCAAATAAGGTTTTATCTAATTAAATTCAAATTTGCATTTCATGCAGTTTTCACTACAGAACCAATTTTTAGACATTTCGCTGCTAGTAAATGTCACAAATAATTACAAAGAATCAACAAGTATCTCATTGCATCAAAAATTTAATTCTGAAGTAAAAAGGCTGAAATAGTGTTTTATTGTAAAAGGCACTTCTATAATCTTTCTTTTACATAATTTTAAAATTAAATTTTACATTTAATCTTTTACAGTGCTCATTTAGATTTATTACAAAATTACAAATTACAAATATAGTGGTTACAAATCAACATCTTTGTGTAATGTGATAGTCATTGAATCATTGAATTAGTTTGCTCAAAAACACGGAAACAAGTCTTATTGTGCATATTTTGAATTTGTCTACAAATCTACTGTGAGCTTTACAAAAAATGTCCTTGTGTCATATAATGTGTCATCATTCATCCATGACTGTGAATGAGAAAGACTCAATTTTCAAACTAAGTGATCAGTATGCATCCTTTTGTTCGGTCTGACAGCAAGATGCTGATTAGTTTATACTGTTTACAAATGAAATGTGCATTCAGTTCTTTCACGATGGTGAAGCCTCATTCAGACTCAAATCTCCAACTAGTTCAGTGAGTGGATGCAGTCGTTCAGGTCTGTCCCATCCCTGTGATATTCATTCACAACCTGCACTATGCAAAAAAAGATTTCAAAGTTCCAGCAGAGTGTATGATACTGTGTAAATTAAATTGTTAAAAGACATCTATTTCAGTCTGTTTCTCACACAAAGCTATTGTAGGATTTCAGACAATCTGGAATATAGTGCACCAGTGGCGGCTCGTGGGTTTTAAAATAGAATAGGCACACTAATTGTATTGGTCTGGGATCCCTGCCGATTATTATTATTATAATTTGCTTAACCACTTTAAAATGGCTTTTTGGTTGCTTTTAGTCAGAAAACGTAAAGAAAACGACATACATACAGCAAGATAATATAATTTCACTTACCTGGCCTATCACTTGAAGCAAACATCCATCCCTTCTTAAAAGTCTGTGTTAAAAGAGAGCTGCCGTTGCGCCATTTAATTAAGCCGACTGCTGTAGCCTATATCCAGCTTAGGCTGTTTTCCCTAAATTTGTATATTGTATATATACTGTTTGAATGACAGCATGGTAAATCTGTTGGCGATCAAATATTAAATATCGCTACTCATCATAAGTACTTGGTACATTATCAGCGCAGCGGCAGACGTTCAAACTATCACACTGTGAAATTACAAACAAAAAATACACATTCTGAGACATGAACTGAAATGAATTGTGAATTTTATTAACATTAAATCGTCCTCCTCCCATTTTCACCTCAAAATTATGGGGAAGCTGTGCCTCCCCTGCCTCCCCCGACGAGCCGCCACTGTAGTGCACAAGTCTTATGGACCACTTTTATGGTGCCTATTGTCAGGTCACTATGAACTCTCAGTGTGTTCTCTATAAAAGATATTAAAAAGAATGTATTTTGTTGTATAACAAAAGGGGGAATGATTAGTTTAAGCAAAAGTCTTCCTTTGGTCTGCTGTACAGGACAAACTTTTATTAAGACAAGAAACCACAGGTGAATAGGGTAAAAATGTAACTAACATATAGGCTATCACCATATTCTTCCCCAGTTACTTAATCATACATTAAAATAACTGTTTTGCATTACACGTTTATCTAATTAAATTCAAATTTGCATGCATTTCCAGAACTGAAATCTGAACATTGGATAGAGACCAGTTAAAAATTCCTGTTTGTACATTTTACAGAGGGGATTTTGGATCTCTTTTTATCACTCCATAAATCAGAAAATACTGTCAGTGTCAACAGTCAGAAAAAATCATCATGCTATTTTTTATGTACTTAAGTAAAAAAGTACTTATATATAGATTTATTTTGCAATTTTATATAGGCTACTTAATTTAAATTGATATTAGCACATATTTTTTATAATCCTACTGCTCAAAATTTCTGGGATTTTCCCAAAATAACCGGTTGAATAAAAATATTTGGACTTTATATCTAAAAATTACCTCAACTTAGCACCAGCAAGGGGGGTCATTTTGAGAAAACAACTGTAATGAAAATATATAAAGTGTAATAAAACGCTCACTTAAATTTGTATTTTCTAGAAATTTTCTATCCACTAGTCTGAAAGAAGACATGCTATGGAAGCAAATAGGCTAAAATGCATGAAGAAACAATGGTTTTGCAATAGACATTGAAGAGATCTCTGATTTTATGTGGCCTTAAAGGAACACTCCATTATTTTTAAAATAGGCTTCATTCAGTAGCTTAGTCTTTGAAAATCACGTCGATTAACCACAAACATTGACGTCTTTGACACCAAAAATTCGCACATGTTTAGTAGCTGAATGTTGACTTGACACATCATTTCCGAATTCTGGACAGGAACGTGCAGGCATTTTTATTTCAGTCTGTTCCTCACACAAAGCTATCATATGGCTTTATTTGACCTTTAATATAGAGCACAAGCCGTATGCACCACTTTTTGGTTGTATCCTTATCTTTAGATAATAATCTTCTTTTTTGGAGTGAACTATTCTTTTAATTATGAATTATTTGCATTTGTTTGAGGCTGTGGCATATTTTCAGTATTACAGACGCCGTTTGTTTCCTGTTCATCTGTTTTCCTCTGCAGTCTGAGGGCTGACGATGTCACATCCTTTTGTTTGCGCTGCCGCTGATTTCTGGAGTCACGCTTTGTTCACCGGATTTGATTGCTGAGGACAGAAAGACAGCGAACGAAGCCGCCAGTCTGAGAGACGAGGACGGAGTGGAGATGCAGAGAGGTTTCACGCTGAAGATGTGAATTAGGGAGCGAGGGAGTGCGGGGAGGGATGATAGGTTGAGGGTGGAAAGGTAATCGCTGCTGCCGCAAGATTCTGAGACAGAGAAACAAAACTGTGTGGCACCCAATCAATACCGGCCGGCCGCCACTCGAAAAACTATCTAGTGTGAGATCCGTCTGAAATTGAATTCACCTTGATATCTTCAAGGGCGCACAATAAAATGGATGCTATGGCTGAATTCGGCACCGACTGCCACAGAAGATTGCCGTTTCTAGTCTAAATGAAATAACTTTTTTTCGTTTTCCCTGGTGTTATTGGGAACAATTCATCTGTGCAAATGATCCCAAACTACTTTCATTCTTTACTCCAATCTGCTATTGAATGCCCACTTCTCATGATCTGCTTGATTCTCTAACGATAAAATTAGGCCTCACTTACATTTTTGTTGTTTTTGTTGGTGAACAACCAGTTTCACACCAACATTTAGACTAATAAATTATATTATTTAATGATAGAATAATTTATTATTATTATTTTTAATAGACTGTTCATTACAAGGATATAATATTTATTTTGTATTTATTATTTTTATTATTTTGCTTTTCATCATGCCATACAACATCCCATAAATGTTTTATTATTATTTATATACTATTATAGTATTAATAGTATACATTTATATAGTATTATTTTGAAGGAGCTTTTATTTGTATATTTTCAGTTTTCATATTAATTTTCGTTTAAGTTTTATAATTTTGTTATGTATTTTTTTTATTAGTGTTTTTTTATTATTGTTGTTGTTTTATTGTTGTTATTTCTATTTAGATTTAATTTATTTTTATTTCAGTTCTTCAGCTAAAATGTATTTTTATTTCTGTTAGTTTCCCAAGGTACCATTTCTAATTTTCATTTTTTAAAAGTTCGTTTAGTTTAAGTTTTTCATTGATATTTTAAAACTTTTAAACATATTATTACACACATATATATATATTTATATATATATATATATATAAATATAAATGTTTTATTTTTATTTCAATTAACAAAAATATTTTGAATACTTTTAAAGGAACACTCCACTATTTTTGAAAATAGGCTCATTTTCCAACTCCCCTAGAGTTAAACAGTTGTGTTTTACCGTTTTCGAATCCATTCAGCCGATCTCTGGGTCTGGCGGTAGCACTTTTAGCTGTAGCTTAGCATAGATCATTGAATCTGATTAGACCGTTAGCATCTCGCTCAAAAATTACCAAAGAGTTTCTATATTTTTCCTATTTAAAACTTGACTCTTCTGTAATTACATTGTGTACTAAGACCAACGGAAAATGAAAAGTTGCGCAATGATATTACGCAGCACCTGAAAATAGTCCCCAGCACGCTCCCTGTGCAAGCAGGTGGTCACGTTGGTTATGTTGATGGAAGTTAGCCTATTTTCAGGCGCTGCGTAATATCATTGCGCCTGCTGCACCCATGGTACGGCAGCAAAGTTCCTTGATTATTACGCCGGAATGAGAGTATAGTTCCTAGCCATATCTGCCTAGAAAATCACAACTTTTCATTTTCCGTCGGTCTTAGTACACGATGTAACTACAGAAGGGTCAAGTTTTAAATAGGAAAAATATAGAAACTCTTTGGTCATTTTTGAGCGAGATGCTAACCGTCTAATCAGATTCAATTATGCAATGATTTTTGAGCGAGATGCTAACCGTCTAATCAGATTCAATTATGCAGTGATGCTAAGCTACAGCTAAAAGGGCTACCACCAGAACCGGAGATCGGCTGAATGGATTCGAAAACGGTAAAACTCAACTGTTTAACTCTAGGGGAGTTGGAAAATGAGCCTATTTTCAAATATAGTGGAGTGTTCCTTTAAGGCTTTCACAGATAGTATTCAATATTTTACACATTTCTTCTCACCGTGTTTGATGTGCAAATGAGGTGTCACTACACAATGCTATTTTTCGATTGTACAGTTGAAAAATAGCTTTGCCGTTCTCAGTACTGCAATAGTACTGTGCCATTTGCTGAATTACTTCCTGTGTTGAGAGCAGTGGACCCTGTGTAACTCTCCTCCCAGCAAAATGGAGCCACTCACTGTATTTGACAGGGCCTGTAATGAGTTCCCTGGGAGATGGGGCTACATATCAGACCAGCCTCATTAACACCTCATCATGCAGATGGGCATAGAAGCTCCATTCCTGTTCTCTTGCTGTCTGGTGGACATCTGCTGGAAGGTGCTCGAGGGCCAGACAGGTGGCATTCCGGGCCCCCGTGACATTTTGTTTGCTGACATGTCATTTTGATGATAACACATCATTTCACTCAATCCCTCAGCTCCTCTCTTGAAAAATACAGTCCTCAGAAAACACTCCCTTTGCTTAGCCTTTTCCAGGCTGAGCAACATAAAGTCATTACCGTGAGGACAGAGAGAGGGTTGTCTGGTGGTTCAGTGTGGTCTGCTGAGCTGCTGCCTGTAGCGCTGTTATTCTGTAGTTTATTAGAGGGGATATTCAGAGCGTTGGCTACTGCTCAAAAGCAACTCTTCTTCTCTCATGTCTTTTACTTTTCAGCACATTTTTTTCTGCTTTTTCTGTATTACCTCTGGGATTGTGGTACTGCAAGTATTGTAGGATGTTGTATGATAAATTGCTTGTGACGTCCTCATTTGTGAGTTGCTCTGGATAAAAGTGTCTACTGAGTGACTTAATGTAGAGTACATTTAGTAGACACTTTCATACAAAAGTCACATCTCCAAAATTGACCTTATGTTCTTAATACACATTTGTGGTCATATTGTGCACAGTTCATCAGTGAAAAATGTTTGTCTTTGTAATCATTCAGAAAAATGTACCTAATAACTAGGCCTCTGATATAACATTTTTGGTAACACTTTAAAATAAAGTTGAGCTATTTAACAGTGGTTAATATATTAGGTGTCATGAACAAACAATGATGTTAATTTTTACACATACATTTTAGACATTTCAAGCTGTATAAGTAGCATTAGTTCATGTAGTATGAACAAACACAATAATCAATAGTATTCTAATTAATTTACTTTTTTTGAAAGAAAGTGATACTTTTGTTTAGCAAATATGCATTAAACTGATCAAAAATGACAGTAAAGACATTTGTATTGTTACAAAAGATGTTCTTTTTGGACTGAAAAAACAAAAGTTATCACAATTTCCACAAAAAATGTTTTCAACATTGATAAAATATAAAAAATGTTTCCTGAGCACCAAATCGGTATATTATTATAAATGCTGTAAAAATGGTTGTTCAAATCTAGGTTGTGATAGATTAACTATAGACTATGTCAGGAAATTGAACCTTATTGTATCAAGTCCCACCCTACATTTTTCTTTCATTTACTTTTACATTTAGTCATTTAGCAAACACTTTTATCCAAAACGACTTACAAAGGAGGACAATAGAAGCAATCAAAAACCAACAAAAGAACAATAATATGTAAGTGCTGTGAAGTCTTTTGTTGAATATCCATTTGACAAGTCAGATTATGGACCTAAAATATGTTGCAAACAGCACTGTATTTTAACTTTAAAGGATGATTCTTGGTCTACTAAAACTATTCACAAATTCAGAGTTTCAAGTGTATGTAGCAAATGAGAAGAATAACAGTAAATAGGACTGAACAATAGGACCTACTAATTGTGTAAATGTGATCTTAAAGGCTAAAAAACAAGTACCGGTTTATTTTAGTGGAGCTAAAACTGACGCTGTAATATTACAACAGTGGGCCTTACAGGGTTAAGCATGCAAATTGAGTTTAATTTGAACAGAACACCACGTTTTTCTTTGGTTTGTTTTCCTAGTTTGGAAAGGCTGTTTGGTACACTCTTGTGTATGCAAATTCAAGCTTTATATTTCTTTTAATGACTCTCGTAAGATTAGATTGTTTTGCTCTTTGTTTTTAAAAGAGGCAAATGAGAACTCTAGACACATTTGACCAAATCAGATGCAGTAATCACTTGGCAACAGCTTAAAATCCTTAATGAAAGGTCACCATTCACAGAGAGACACTATCTGGCTCCAAAACTAGAAATATCTAAATATCTCTCAGTGTGTGTGTGTGTAATGTAATGAAAGAACTTATGTCTTTCTATGACAATAATGATCTTGGTCTTATTAAGGAGAGAGTGCCTTTTAATACTCATTTCTGTAGGGATGAGGAAATTTAATTTCCACTCTGCCCCTCAGTCATTTCCACATCTTTTCAATTTTTTATTATTCTAATTAAAAGCTGAACTCCAATCTGAATTTAAACAAGTTAAATATAGAGACTGTGAATGTGTGGCTATTATGAGATGCATTGCACAGAAGAATGTCTTGAGAAAACTCTTTATTTTATCTGAAAAGTGTCTCAATGCGTTATTTTGTCAAGATGTGCAGTCATGTGGAACTGAATTTTATTTAATTTCGATCTCCTTCTATAAGCCGCTTTATTAATCTTGTTAATGAAAAGCAGTCAAATTAACCTCTTATTCATCCCTTTCCAGTTCTCCTCCCACTCTTTTTCTCCCATTCCACAGTGATGAACGGTAAAACTGTCATAAGCCTTATTACTTCTAGTATAAATCAATTTTCATTCAATATTATTCCCCTCCTTATTTTGACAGGCTTTTAGCCATGACACCAGTGTCTGCACTATCAAATTGCTTTAAATTTTGAGGCAAAGTGCAAGCACAGAATAACACTGCTGTCTGAACCAATCTCACGGTTTATATCATCCACTCATATTTCATTTTCATATTTTCATTTTATATCTCATTTAGGGGGCACAGTTGAGGATCTCTAACATTTTGCACTGCAAATGTATTGTGTTTTGTCAGACCAACTCTCCGACATGTGCCTTCCACTTTTTTAATGCATCCTACATTTAAAGAAATAGTTCACCCAAAAATGAAATTTTCCTGAAAATGTACTCACGCTCAGGCAATACAAGATGTAGATGAGTTTGTTTCTGCAACAAAACAGATTTGAAGAAATTTAGCATTACATCACTTGCTCAGCAATGGATCCTCTGCAGTGAATGCGTGCCGTCATGAGAGTCTAAACAGCTGATAAAAACATAAAATAATCCACAAGACTCTAGTCTGATCAGTTAATATCTTGTGAAGCAAAATGCTGTTATTAGTAAAAAAAAAAAAAAAAATCCACCAACATATTTGTTTAGAACTGTTTTGGACTACATATTTCTCTCCTGATTCAGACGAGATCCTTATTTCACTTGAGCAATGGATTGAATTTAAAAACGTCTTGATGAATTCGTTTATTACAAACATGCATAGCCGCGGGAACGTATTTTGAGCAGGGTGGGCTGACGAGCCCCTTGGGGGGGGGGCCTGTGGGGTGGTTGTGGAGTTTTCCCAGGAGCGAAATTATATGTGTGCAATACACAGGCTTTGTCCTGTAGTCGGTGTTTAAAGAAATTAAAAAATAAAATCAATTTAGTTCAGCTGGACATGGGACGCTACAGTTCTGAGGCGCCGCGCGTCTGTTCCAAGCAGCTCGGAGCCGCAGGAGTCACGTGACGAGAGTGAAGCGAAATGACTGGTGGCGGATCCAAAAGCGCAAGAGAACTTTTGTTAATAAACGTTTCATTTCTTCGTTTAAAATAACTGAGTTGGTCTTTATTGTTGCTGTGTTTTCATTAAAAAACAAAGATGAACCACAAACTAAGCATTCGTTTTAAATAAGGGAAACCTTATTTTGGGTTACAACGCAAGTATAGGCTCCGTCTTCTTCAATTTGTTAAGAGTTAGAGGTATAATAAATGCGAATTTGCCATTGTACTACTTTATGACTGATCTGTGTGTATTTTTAAATCTTCAATGACGGATGCGGACGTGGTGACGTCACGCGACAATTGTTGCTGCAGCACCCCTACTTCCCGCAGTAATGCAAACATGCAACCTTTTTTCTTCACAAGACGTTAATTAAAGGACTGGAGTCGTGTGGATTTACTTGTGGATTATTGTGATGTTTTTATCAGCTGTTTAAACTCTCATTCTGACGGCACCCATTCACTAATCCATTGGTAAGCAAGTGCACGTAACACTAAATTTCTCCAAATCTGTTTTGATGAAGAAACAAACTCATCTACATCTTGAATGGACTAATGATTAGTACATTTTGTCAAATTTTAATTAGTGGGTAAACTATACCTTTAAATGATTCCTACTTTTAGAAATCTAAAAGTTGTTCGCTTACTTTTGGGGTAATAATCATTGAATTCCTGTCTATTTTAGTTTTGTTCATTTTACTCACAAAGGCTTCTGATTTATGTGTTTCTTGAAAAAAAAAAAAATAGTCAGAAAAGACAATTATTTTTAAAAGCTTCTTTTTGCAGCCAAATGGTTTTTTACTTGCTTATTTATTTATTTATTCCAGCATCATTGGCCCCAGATAATCTTCTACTGCACAGATTATACTATACTAAAAGCCTCCCTTTCCATTTATGTCTGTATCTTACAGCAGCATATGAAGGTTCAGTGTGAGGTTGCGGACCACAAGCCCACCGCAGTCCAAGCATACCCTCTGGTGACGGACAGAACATTTTCCCTGAGTCTCAAATCCCTGATGTGTCAGCCTACATAATCAGTAGGGCTCCGACAAACCTATTGCCGTCCTCGTTTTCCAAAATTAATTTAAGACTAAGGAAAACTAAAAAGTAGGGGGAAAGAAAAGCAGAGGAAAAGAGAACAACCTCTGCAGATGGGCTAAATATAGAAGGACCTAAATGTGATACATGCTGCTGGAGCACTGTATGGAGATGAGGCTGAGGTTAGGATCCGTTGCTACTGCCAACTTCCTGTTCCTATATTAAACTGGGCAGAACTAAAGAGAACAAAGAAGAGAGCTATAAAAAGGGGAAAGAGGTCATACTTTGATACTGACTGTCTACTGTAAGAGGACAACAGTATTTTAAGCTCAAAAAACTTTTTTTCCCCCCAAAGACAGTGGCCCAAAGTAATGCAGCAATGATGCACCATACAGTTTATCCTTATTCCTATCAGTGTAACTTGCCTTGTCAATGAACCTGAATTAAAATGATCAAAAGTGTTTAGCTGCTTTGCTCTCAGAAACGTAAAGAGAAAACACTTGTGTCTTAAAGCATGCTTTAATCTTCCCTCAGTAGTGAAATGGCCTCAAATGTGTTTGTTTTAGAAAGAGGAAGTTGTGTTTGGATTAAATGTGTTGTATGTCTTGGCAAATCATCTCAGTAGCACTACTGACTAAGGTCGATGTCTTTTCTTTCAACCTGTGTGGTCTGAGATCTGGGTTGGGCATCCTGTTTTCACATTGTATCGTCTGGCAAACATTAGAAGTTGCAGTGAATAATGTAATGTTCTAGCCATGCTGTCATTTAAAAGGACGTTTTAATGTAAGCCTTTTCTCCACTAAGCAATCACAGAAAATCTATCCCTGCATTTAAAAGGTGGTCTCTTGGAGCTAAGATGAAGTCAGGGTGCATTTTGCTTCAGGTTACACATCAAATGTTTCTAATGCTTTTCTAGTTTCCTTTGCACATTCTGAAATCTCTATGTGGAAGTGCTTCTTTGGCTTTGCCTTTTACAACATGTAATGATAGCTTCTGCATCTTCAATTAGAAGTGATTCGCTTTTTCAAGGGGTGCTCGCGTGTGTACAGGCTTCTAGACAAAGGAATCAGGAGGTTGCCAGCCACTGATTTCCCCTCGTTCTTTGATCATACACAGATCTTAATCTAGTTTAAACAAAAGCCTGATACCATTTTTCCATTGCAGTCCACAGCAAAGGGCTCCCATACACCAAACCAAAGGGGGTTATATAACCAAAGGCTATTTATATTCAAACATTCAGATTCAATCATAGTTTACCACTAAGTTGGGGTTTGGTATCCAACCATATGTCAGTAACCTGTCAGGATGATGACAAGATTCTACCACCTCTATCCACTGAGTCGAGATTGCAATCATTATTTTGGAGTATGCTGGGGTCTCTCTATATCATTGCCTAGGGTGTATTATTGCCTGAATTTCTTTACAAACAAAATGTGGTTTCAATTTCTTTGTCCTAGTGCTTTGCAAGTTATATTCTTAGAAAATTGACAAGATTCTACCACCTCTATCCACTGAGTCGAGATTGCAATCATTATTTTGGAGTATGCTGGGGTCTCTCTATATCATTGCCTAGGGTGTATTATTGCCTGAATTTCTTTACAAACAAAATGTGGTTTCAATTTCTTTGTCCTAGTGCTTTGCAAGTTATATTCTTAGAAAATTGAGTTGGCATGTTTTTTATATTCACAGATGATTGAAGTTCTAGATTAAAATAGGCTTGGTCAAAATGCATGCACATTGTAAAAATAGTCTACTCTAAGATTTTGCAATTTTGCTTTTTTTATTTAACCAACAACAGTAGATGAGCTGGATTAATGTCTTTTTGGTTCTGATAGGTTTACACAAAATTGGTTTGCATTTGGCCTCTTCCTAGCATGCACCATGAATCATTAATAAAGCTACATTGTTTGAGTGCTTGCTGCTTTAATTTACATTTTTATTGATTTAGGTTTCGTGTTTAGTAACATATTTTCTTGCGATGCCCAAATGTGTTTGTTTCTCTGTTAAAATGATAATTTAGTTGCTTGTTACCCTTATCACGATTCATGTATCAGGTCTGTATTCATGTGGTGCTTTTGGTGAGCCCCCCCCCCCCACACACTTTTTTTCCTTTGATGCTTTTATTTGCTCTCAATGGGATGTATATTTTCACATACACAGCTTATGATGATGATGATTCCCATAATATTTTTGATTAATAATTTCTTTGTTTTTATTGAAACTTTGCTTAATCTTGCACTGAAAAAAAATCCAAGTTGTAAATAAAGCAATGGTTATTGAAGTATATTTTACACGAAAATGTTTGTCTTTCTACTTCAAAATTTCACATTTAATGCAATCTGTTACTTGCGTAATTATTTGCGAAGTTTACTAACAATTTCTGAGTGAAAATTGCTAAACCATTTTCTAAACCGTTTTTTTTTCAGTGAATCATAGCAAACTTTAAATCATGAAAACCTGACATTCTAGATTTAGTCAAGACAGTTACTTAAAGCTGCAGTCCGTAAGTGTTGCATCTTTGTCGCCATCTCGGTTTGAAAACCTGGAATTGCAGCTGTGTGCGGCGTTATCTAGCTTGCGTGGGTTGTGAGTCGGCACGGCTCCAGCGCGGACGAATCTAATGTTCTGAAGAGTATGTGTGGCAGTCAGTCACCGCACTGGTGTGGATATTTACTGTACTTCGCAATCACAGATTCTAGCCTACGTCTTGGAATATGACCCAAATAAGAATTTTCACCGTATATTGCCATCTGAACAAGTAAGTAACAAGTTTGCCACGTTTGTTCTGACCAACTGAGGAAAAAAGCATTACAATAAATCGCGCTACCAATGGTGATTAA
>NW_015658518.1:390919-394872 GCF_001515625.1 Sinocyclocheilus rhinocerous | reverse complement strand
TATTATAAGATAACCGTTGTGAATCGGGCTAAAGTAAGGCGATAGTTTTGAACACTGGCTGGTTACTTGCTCAAATATTGATTTAGAATCATTTTTAACCAAAAAAAGTTACGGACTGCAGCTTTAAAATAATTAAGTAAACTGATTAAAAAAAATTTTTTAAAAAAGAACTCAGAAAGCCATGCAAGCTTTCGTCTTCATTATTTAAGGTCATTAATCTCCTAATTTAATGACAATATAGATGTGTTTGTAATGATAGAAACTGTACAATATTTAAATTGCTTTTACTTCTCTTGGAAACAGATGCACAACCATCTGATTAGGACAGACAGCGGTGATGAAGCAAGTACTGATATGACAGAATACAAATAAAGAAAGATTTCTTCATTAGCATTTAATGTCTGTCAGAAATGTCTTCATGCATTAACCATCACACTCTGTTTCTAACCTCACTGTATTGTCTATCTTTATTGATTCTAGATCACTGTGTTTAAACTCTGGCTTCAAATATTTCTTGCAGCATGCTTTACATTATTGATCGTGTGACTCTATAGGTCTTTCTATAGTCTTCTCTTCTGTTCGATTCTATTTTTACCCTTTTCAATGTAATCTCTCCACGTTTTTTTTCTAGAACAAAACCACTTGCCACTATATGGTTATCAGGGCAGCTACAGATTGCTTTCATTTACCCTGAATAGACCTTTCTCACCACAGCTGGTGTATCTTTCAAGAAATAGCAGCAGTATCTGTTGAGACGATGCTGTGTTTGTGAGAACAATATCTGGGATGGTGGGATTCTGGCTCCATCAATCAATGAGGTCACCGAGAAATAAGACTTAGAGGTTTTTTTTTTTTTTTTTGAGACCTGGGATGCGGGGATATGGTGAGATGCAATAGAAAATCACAGCATTTTTTATTTTTGTGTGTGTTTATTTAGGGAGAATCTTTTTTAACCAGCCATAGTGGATGCATGGAAACAAACTGGCTTACTGACTTACTGAACACCCCTCAAAATGTACCATTATAAGAGGAATAAAATATGAGAATGACAGTTGGTTTATAACTTGGTGTATATATGTTTATACATTTTAATCTTAATGCAACACATTACTCAATGGAACTGATTACTTGTTATATGTTTTATTATAACCATCAAAGCCTATTCTTTTGCCATTTTCTAAAGGGATTGGTGGTGTTCCACCTCTAAAAAGCTAAATAGAGATCAACCTTTCAAAAAAGGATTTGAACAAAGAGCTCCATGGCCCCAGAGAGCAAGAAAAAGAGTAAGAGTCACATGTGGACCCATTCAGTGAAAGCTAGTTAATTCTCCTTTAAAAGCCAGACTTCCAATGTTCGTCTTCCCAAAACCCCTGTTATCATCTCACTTTCATTCCCTTACTGCCAAGAGTAAACCGAAAATGCAATTTCAATTAAATCTGTCTTCTCCTCCTCATATTTCCACCTCTACTTGTGTTGTCCCCACAGATTAGCATTTATTTTCATCTCTGTGCATTTTTGTCTTGACTCCAGACAAAAGTGCTGTTGGTCTATCAAAGCAGTGTCATGGAAAGTGCATATATCTGCTGTGATTACATCAGTGAATGTCTCTGTGTTTTCTGTGTTTAGTTGTTTTACAAAGAGGCTGACTGCATGTCACTTGCAGATTTGTACAAATTACATGCTGGTTATTGCATATGGAGAGAATGGATTGTTTGTTGTCTGAGTTTTACATTCACATTATGCATGTTGTTTGCTACTACAGCAGGAAACAAACTCTTTTGGCCATTTATATGTAAAAATAGTCCAGCAGACCCAACAGATTATAAAAGCCATTGAGTTACCTCTGAAGTCAGAATATCTTAAATAAATGTAGCTACAATTTTTATTGATCATTATGAAACAAATATCTAAATTAATTGTAATATTTTAATCATTATTTTTTGTAAACCTTAACATGCAAATTTTAATATTGATCTATTAATATGAATCCTAATATATAACATATCTAAAATATCTAAATGTAAAGATTAATGTTTTTAAAGTCATTTCAGTAAAATTGTGTTTATATATTATATTTAAACATTGTATTTTATACAGTATATATAATGTATTTTATGCTTTATATATATGCTAAATTTATAGATTTTTTAATAATATAATTTATATTATCTTTATATTTTGCATTTACATTTTTACGTTTATATATGATATAATTTATATGAATATAAATATATACATGTAATTACATGTAAATATTTTCAAAATCTATGCTGTATGTGTGTCTTTATATAAACATAATAAATACAGTACACACACATACAGTGCCCTCCATAAGTATTGGAACAGTAAAGACAAAATTACTTTGTTTGCTGTGGAGTCAAGACATTTGCAAATATGATTAAAAGATGAATATGAGACAAAACTACAGAATGTCATATTTTATTATTAGCTGTTTCGACACATACATGTTTTACCAAATTAAAAGGACAGCACTTTTAGAGTTCATCCCACTATTTTAATGTGAGCATAAGTATTGGGACAGATGAACTTAAAGCAGATGTAAAAGATTAAAAGCTATTATTTTGTTGTAGATCCCTTGCGTGCAATCAGAGCAGTGAGTCTGCGACCCATAGACATCACCAGACTCTTGGTCTCATCCTTTGAAATGCTTTTCCCAGCCTTTAATGCAGCCAATTCCAACTGTTGCTTGTTTTGGGGAGTTTCTGGCTTTAGTCTCCTCTTCAGCCTGTGAAATTCATGTTAAATCGGATTTAAATCTGGAGATTGATTTGGGCAACCTAAGACTTTACTTTTTTTGCCCTGATAAACTCCTTGACTGAACTGGCAGGGTGTTTTGGGTCATTGTCCTGAATACAATGTGAAGCGCTTTCTGATGAGTCTGGTGGCATTTTCTTGAATATTGGTAGCCAAGATGGTTAATTTGTACCCTTCCAAATTCATTCTGCTGCTGCCATCATATATTAAGTCATCATTAAAATTGAGAGGGCCTGTTCCAGAGACAGCCATTTGTCAGAGCATCACCCCAGCATTCTGGAGGTTGTTGGTGATTTTACAGACATGTATTTTAGTGTTCACTTTCACAGCTTTTATGATTTGTCTGTCATCAACTGCTATTGTTTTTCTCAGCCGATCAGGTCGTTGATGGCTGCTGATGTCTCCGGTGGTCTCCAAACTCTTGATTTCTCTATGCCCTCTGTTTTTGCTATAGCTCTAATTGACTTCCTCTTTTCTTTTAGCAGCCACATTGATTGCTTTTTTCTCAGAGTCAGCTCCCTCGTCTTCATCCTGGTTTGTGTGTGTTGTCATCGAAAGCAAGACTCAGAATGCAAAAGCTATGGAGAAAGACCTGTGAGGCAACTGTTCCAATACTTATGCTCACATCAGATAGTGGGATGAACTCTAAACGTGCTGATCTTCTTAGCTGGTAAAACATTTATGTGTTGAAACCCAATAATAAAATGTGACATTCTGTAGTTTTGTCTCATATTCCTCTTTTAATCATATTTACAGATTTATTGACTCCACAGCAAACAAAATTAAAATTGAGAGGGCCTGTTCCAGAGACAGCCATGCATGCCCATGCCATGACACCACCTCTCCACCATGCTTTACAGATGAGGTTGTATCCTGGGGATCATTTGCAGTTCCCTTTTTCTCCACACTTTAGCTTTCCCATCACTTAGAGAAAGGTTAATCTTTGTATCATCTGTCCATAAAACTCTGTTCCAAAACTCTACTGGCTTTTGCAAACTTTTGGTGCTGGTCAGAGGTTTGCATCTTGCTGTGTAGCATCTGTAAGTCTGTGTCAAAGTCTCCTGCGGACTGTAGATTGTCAGAGCATCACCCCAGCTTTCTGGAGGTTGTTGGTGATTTCACAGACACGTATTTTAGGGTTCATTTTCACAGCTTTTATGATTTGTCTGTCATCAACT
>NW_015658518.1:385114-390861 GCF_001515625.1 Sinocyclocheilus rhinocerous | reverse complement strand
AGAAAGACCTGTGAGGCAACTGTTCCAATACTTATGCTCACATCAGATAGTGGGATGAACTCTAAACGTGCTGATCTTCTTAGCTGGTAAAACATTTATGTGTTGAAACCCAATAATAAAATGTGACATTCTGTAGTTTTGTCTCATATTCCTCTTTTAATCATATTTACAGATTTATTGACTCCACAGCAAACAAAGCAATTTTGTCTTTACTGTTCCAATACTTATGGAGGGCACTGTATATTATGTAAACAAAAACTTTTACTTTAGATATGATTAATCGCGAATAATCGTTTGACAGCACTAATATATATATATATAACATATTGACATATTGTAGGCTACACATGTGGAATGTATATAATATTGCACTGATATTGACATTCTTTTAGCATTTAACTCATGTCTGGCCCTGATTAGGCAGAATAGTTTATTCTTCATATAAATTTGCAAGAACTGTCTCTCTGGGATACTTCTTATTCCTGAAGTGGCCTGGAGTTAATTTTACATAGAAATCAAACCGGCCTGTTGATGCAACCATTAAGTTGCTTTTGTTTATGTTTATGGTTAATTTCACTTGTTACGTAGCTCTCCTGGGTCTTTTATGCAGACATATTTGACTATTGAAATGTCTGATTGGTTTTGCCATTATTTAATTAACGTACACCTCATCAGCTTTTATTCAGTGATTCAGACATGTAAACAGCCAGTGTGTTTGTGTTTAGAAGAGGGTGTGCACCAGATGAGGCAGGGTTTAATGAGGCTGGGCTTTAGTTGAGAATGAATGAGGCTCGGGAGACATAACCAGCTTTATGCTCGAAGAAGAGAAGGTCTGGCTTTTACGCTAATATGATGCATACATGCCAGTGATTCTGGCAGCTGAAGCAGTTTAGCATTGATAAAGTAGGGGACAGGATGTTCTCTCGTTCTTAAGGAAATGCCAGGAAGCAAAAACATCTTGTTTTGTGTGTTTTGTGCTGAATTTGAATCTTGTTTGCAAATTGCAATATCTCCTGTTCAAATTCCTGAATGAATGCAGTGTACTAACGAAACAGACAGGGCTCTCTAGGGCTAAACTTGTTTTCGTTTTGATGGATTGTAGCATTTTAAAGCTGTCCGAAGATGGAGTTCAATATTGTAAGAATTTATTGGTGTATCAACACCGTGTTTTAGCTTCAAAAAGAGCCTGTATATGTTTTATTGCAGCACTTTTTATATTACCATACTTTTAGGACGAATCCCTCATGTTGTTTCAGTTGTTTTGGATAAAAGTGTCTGCTAAATGAATAAATGTAATGTAACTTTTCATTGATGACTGCAGATCCTTCAGTGTTTTCTGATGAACATCCAGCTGTTTTTGACTGATGGGAATGTTAACAAAGGTCAGAGTCTCTCTTTAAAACTTGAGGCTATAGCCATTGTGTTATAGATACATTTCATTGCTTTTTTGTTGAAACTAATGGTTGTGAGAAAATATTCCATCATTTTGAAGTTTCCTATTGCGTCTACCCTGGGAGCCCCTTAGTAGCGTTGTGCAACTGAAATTTTTCATCGGCCAGAAACAGCAGAGCAGTGGTTAAAATTTACTGTTCAGGAAATTAAAACCAGGTTCATTTGAGGGCAATGATTTTTCAGTGTAACATAAGATTGGTATCTTTAATTTAATGCACTGTCTTATTGTAGTTAAGAAAGCTCCAGCGAATGCTTTGGCTAATTGCTTTGGCTTTGCTGCTGTTTTGAGAACAATCAAGGATATTCATCGAAGGACTTGTCAAATTAAAGTTGGGATGAGTAGAATAACATCAAACAGTAGGAAACAATATCCTTAATGAGAGAGAAACAAAAGGGAGGTAGAGAATATGACAATTAATTTTAAAGGGTTAGTTTACCCAAAAATAGAAAATTAGCCCATTTTTACTCGCCCCCAAAGAATCAGGTGTATGTGACTTTGTGTATATGTATATGATGAATCCAATCGGAGTTATATTAAAAAATTATCCTGGCTCTTCCAAGCATTAGAATGGGAGTAGGTGGGTGTTTTTGTTCCACAGTCCAAAAGTAGTCAAATAAAGTGCGCGCATCCATAATAAAATGTGCCTCAGACGGCTCCGGGGGGGTGAATAAAGGCCTCCTGTAGCGAATCGATGCATTTTTGTAAGAAAAATATCCGTATTTAAAACGTTATAAACACTTTTTTCTCACTTCTACTGGCTGACATACATGCAAGCCGTTCCGGCAGATGACGTAGAATCTATGCGACACACATTTGTTTTATACTTTATTTGACTACTTTTGGACTGTTGAACAAAAACACCCACCTACTCCCATTCTAACGCTTGGAAGAGCCATGATAATTTTGAATATAATTCCGATTGGATTCGTCTGAAAGAAGAAAGTTATATACACCTAGGATGCTTTGAGGGTGAGTAAAACATGGGCAAATTTTTTTGCATTTTTGATAACCCTTTAAGACTGTCTTAGATATGGGCGATTAAAATACAAAATATTAATTAATCAAAAATATTTGATTATTTAAAAAAATAATTTGTATAAAGATTTTTATCAGTACAGTTATTAGAATTAGTACACACAATTAGTGTGTACTAATATAAATAATATAATATTTAAAAAAGTATAAAGATAAACATTTAAAACATGTCTTGGAATAAAATAAAAGTAAAGTAAAATTAAATTAAATAAATAAATAAATAAACAAGATACAAATAAATAATAAATACAAAAATAAATAATAAATAAATAAAAAGCAGCAGTACAGTTATTAAAGAACAGAATTATTAAAATTAAAAAGAAGAATTTTTAAAATAATCTTTCAAATCTTCCTATGCAGAAAAGTTCCCCCAATTGAAGAATCACCCATAAAATTCAAATTACATCACAACAATGACTTTTAAGTGTATTAGAA
The DNA here is from genome assembly GCF_001515625.1 of Sinocyclocheilus rhinocerous. NCBI lineage: Eukaryota > Metazoa > Chordata > Actinopteri > Cypriniformes > Cyprinidae > Sinocyclocheilus > Sinocyclocheilus rhinocerous. Next base: position 387,938 of record NW_015658518.1, on the reverse strand, counting down.
TAGCAGAATGTTTGAATTAGCTAAACTAGGATCAGTACTCCTTTGAAATTTGATCTTGAAACACCACTTAGGTAATTGAAGACACAGAGAGCTAGACAGACAGAGGAAATACAGCTAGATCATAAATGACAAAGGGGTGAAAGTATTGTAGAGGTCTCCAGTCCCCCCAGGACCCCCCATCAGTTATAGGCCTGTGGGACACCCGTCCAGAGCTCAGACTAATTTTACCATCCAAAAGTGTGATCCCTGTTCTCCTGCACCCACTGACACTGGGCTGCTCAGAGGGGGAATAGTCTTTCACGATGAAGCAGTGTGTAGCCATTTAAATGTGGTTTACACAAGGGCTGTGTGCTTTGATCTCTGTGTGTGTGTGTGTGTGTGTGTGTGTGTGATAGACTTCATATTGTATGTCACCCTCATCTATCTGTCTGTCTGTCTGTCCGTCCGTCCAATCTATCTATCGTTCTTCGGTCTATCTACCAATCTGTCACTCTCTCTATCTCTCTATTGCTCTGTCTGTCATTCTATCAGTCTGTCCACTGTTCTATTACTCCTTCTATCACTCTAATGCTCTATGTATTAGTCTGTCTATCTATTTATCATTAAAGTGGCCTATCAATATATTGGTCTATCTGTCATTCTATCACTCTGTGTCATTATCGTTCCATCACTCTATCTATAGTTATATCGCTCTGTCTATTGTTCTGTCTATCATTGTATCGCTCTATTACTCTTTCTGTCATTCCATGGTTCTATACTACCATTCAAAAGCATGGGGTCAGTAAGTGTTTTTATTATATATTATATTAATACTTTAATGCATTAAAGTGTGCATTAAATTGATCAGAAGTGACAATAACAACATTTATGATGTTACAAAATTTCTATTTCAAATAAATGCTGAAAAAATTGTGTCACCGTCTCCACAGAAATATTAAGCAGAACAACTGTTTTCAACATTAATAATAATAAGAGCCATTATAAATAACTGAAAATCAATTATAATAATTGAGCACCAAACCAGAATTTTAGAATGATTTCTGAAGGATCATGTGACACTGAAGACTGGAGTAATGGCTGCTGAAAAGTCAGCTTTGTCATCACAGGAGAAAATTACATTTTAAAATATATTCATATAGAAAACGATATAGAACAGTGAAATCACTCACAGTAACAACTCTCATATGACTTCTAGGTTCGTTATTGTTGTCAGTGTGTGCGAGGCTTTACACTCCACTGTTTTCTAGGCTGGCCAATGTCAGAGGATGATAATGTCAGCTTGTTCTTCTCAGGTCAACATGTCACTCTTCTTGTTCTTTGTGAGCCTTTGAAACAGACACAAAAGCTTCCTGCTAGGCCACACTAAAACACACATGTGTACAGAGTATGACCACAGATGATTCACACATGCCCCAACAATGCAATCCAAACAAATATATCATGTACTATTCTTGTGTATTTAAATCCACAGACACATATGGACATGTCTAAAATGGTATTTAGAGGAAGGTAGAAACAGCTAGATGCTGTTTGAAGCCTTTTCAGACACATAAGAGTGTAATGAACAGAAATGACCTCTCTAGGCCTAATGTGAGTTAGGAAAGAATTGACTGTCATACATTTTGGGCCTGATTAACAGATGGAAAGCAGATGCATGGCTAAATTAATGACATACAGCAGCAAAGGATGAGAGCATGCGTTATTTGATGTAACCCATTAGCCATTTCATCAGAGAGAGATTTTATATTCTGTGGCCAATACTAGCTTTCAAGCCGAGTCGCCTTTTTCTTTTTCATATATTCATGAATATCTTTTGTCATTTAACATTTAACTGTACTTTGATGAAGTAATGTGATTGTGGAATGTATTATGCAAGGGGATTTTTTTTTCTTTATAACTATATTATGTATATTTTTTAGACCATAGAATGAACTACATTTCATTAATGATAAATGGATAAAAATCCTTACCGTGATTAACTATACTAAGCCTATAATAATGATTTATATATCACAGCTGTTGAGATGGATTTCCTGGGAAATTGCATACTTCCATCTTTCATCTGTACATATTTACATCATGTCCATAAAAATGACCATAGTTTGTGAATGGTGCAGTAGAATACTGTATATATGTATATCTCTCTCGAATATCCATTTGTTTGTTTATTTATTTATGGGGTTGACATTTGCACCATAATTTCATCTTCGACCGCTAGAGGGCTGAAAGTTGGATGGTTTTACAATCCCATCTGAATTGCCTTATTTTAATAAAATAAAATATGACCTCTTTGATGAATTAATTTTGTCCAATTAACAATGAATATCAAATTCCTTACATCGCCATAAAGAAGTAATGTAGATATTGTAAAAGCAGTTGTATTTTGAACATTTCTTGATAATGTTTGCATACTAAGATGTAATCCAGTGATGGTTTTATTTGGTGTACTCATGATTTACAGTAGCTATACAATTACTGTACATCTGGATTTATCCCAGTGGGATGTGACTACAGGGAGTCATGAATCAGCCTCTGATGTGAAACAAATGGCAGAATGCTTGTATTAAATTGACTTTAAGAAGCTTTCAGTTATACAGTGATGAAAATTATTAGCCTTTCAAACCAGCTTTAACAAACTGCACTAAAACTACAGTTATAATTTAGTTTAGACCCCCTGGAAAATGCCGCTGGGAGGAAATTCACAAATGTCTATAAAGAACTACCATGAAAGGCTTATTTTTCTCTGTCCGCTCACATGGTTTCAATAAGATTGGATATCTACTGAGATCAGATGAGGACAGCAAATGAACACCTTTAAACAAAT
>NW_015658518.1:369847-384554 GCF_001515625.1 Sinocyclocheilus rhinocerous | reverse complement strand
TGTGTGTGTGTGTGTGTGTGTGTGTGTGATAGACTTCATATTGTATGTCACCCTCATCTATCTGTCTGTCTGTCTGTCCGTCCGTCCAATCTATCTATCGTTCTTCGGTCTATCTACCAATCTGTCACTCTCTCTATCTCTCTATTGCTCTGTCTGTCATTCTATCAGTCTGTCCACTGTTCTATTACTCCTTCTATCACTCTAATGCTCTATGTATTAGTCTGTCTATCTATTTATCATTAAAGTGGCCTATCAATATATTGGTCTATCTGTCATTCTATCACTCTGTGTCATTATCGTTCCATCACTCTATCTATAGTTATATCGCTCTGTCTATTGTTCTGTCTATCATTGTATCGCTCTATTACTCTTTCTGTCATTCCATGGTTCTATACTACCATTCAAAAGCATGGGGTCAGTAAGTGTTTTTATTATATATTATATTAATACTTTAATGCATTAAAGTGTGCATTAAATTGATCAGAAGTGACAATAACAACATTTATGATGTTACAAAATTTCTATTTCAAATAAATGCTGAAAAAATTGTGTCACCGTCTCCACAGAAATATTAAGCAGAACAACTGTTTTCAACATTAATAATAATAAGAGCCATTATAAATAACTGAAAATCAATTATAATAATTGAGCACCAAACCAGAATTTTAGAATGATTTCTGAAGGATCATGTGACACTGAAGACTGGAGTAATGGCTGCTGAAAAGTCAGCTTTGTCATCACAGGAGAAAATTACATTTTAAAATATATTCATATAGAAAACGATATAGAACAGTGAAATCACTCACAGTAACAACTCTCATATGACTTCTAGGTTCTTTATTGTTGTCAGTGTGTGCGAGGCTTTACACTCCACTGTTTTCTAGGCTGGCCAAGGTCAGAGGATGATAATGTCAGCATGTTCTTCTCAGGTCAACATGTCACTCTTCTTGTTCTTTGTGAGCCTTTGAAACAGACACAAAAGCTTCCTGCTAGGCCACACTAAAACACACATGTGTACAGAGTATGACCACAGATGATTCACACATGCCCCAACAATGCAATCCAAACAAATATATCATGTACTATTCTTGTGTATTTAAATCCACAGACACATATGGACATGTCTAAAATGGTATTTAGAGGAAGGTAGAAACAGCTAGATGCTGTTTGAAGCCTTTTCAGACACATAAGAGTGTAATGAACAGAAATGACCTCTCTAGGCCTAATGTGAGTTAGGAAAGAATTGACTGTCATACATTTTGGGCCTGATTAACAGATGGAAAGCAGATGCATGGCTAAATTAATGACATACAGCAGCAAAGGATGAGAGCATGTGTTATTTGATGTAACCCATTAGCCATTTCATCAGAGAGAGATTTTATATTCTGTGGCCAATACTAGCTTTCAAGCCGAGTCGCCTTCAAGACTCTTTTCTTTTTCATATATTCATGAATATCTTTTGTCATTTAACATTTAACTGTACCTTGATGAAGTAATGTGATTGTGGAATGTATTATGCAAGGGGACATTTTTTTCTTTATAACTATATTATGTATATTTTTTAGACCATAGAATGAACTACATTTCATTAATGATAAATGGATAAAAATCCTTACCGTGATTAACTATACTAAGCCTATAATAATGATTTATATATCACAGCTGTTGAGATGGATTTCCTGGGAAATTGCATACTTCCATCTTTCATCTGTACATATTTACATCATGTCCATAAAAATGACCATAGTTTGTGAATGGTGCAGTAGAATACTGTATATATGTATATCTCTCTCGAATATCCATTTGTTTGTTTATTTATTTATGGGGTTGACATTTGCACCATAATTTCATCTTCGACCGCTAGAGGGCTGAAAGTTGGATGGTTTTACAATCCCATCTGAATTGCCTTATTTTAATAAAATAAAATATGACCTCTTTGATGAATTAATTTTGTCCAATTAACAATGAATATCAAATTCCTTACATCGCCATAAAGAAGTAATGTAGATATTGTAAAAGCAGTTGTATTTTGAACATTTCTTGATAATGTTTGCATACTAAGATGTAATCCAGTGATGGTTTTATTTGGTGTACTCATGATTTACAGTAGCTATACAATTACTGTACATCTGGATTTATCCCAGTGGGATGTGACTACAGGGAGTCATGAATCAGCCTCTGATGTGAAACAAATGGCAGAATGCTTGTATTAAATTGACTTTAAGAAGCTTTCAGTTATACAGTGATGAAAATTATTAGCCTTTCAAACCAGCTTTAACAAACTGCACTAAAACTACAGTTATAATTTAGTTTAGACCCCCTGGAAAATGCCGCTGGGAGGAAATTCACAAATGTCTATAAAGAACTACCATGAAAGGCTTATTTTTCTCTGTCCGCTCACATGGTTTCAATAAGATTGGATATCTACTGAGATCAGATATGAAAATTATTAGCCTTTCAAACCAGCTTTAACAAACTGCACTAAAACTACAGTTATAATTTAGTTTAGACCCCCTGGAAAATGCCGCTGGGAGGAAATTCACAAATGTCTATAAAGAACTACCATGAAAGGCTTGTTTTTCTCTGTCCGCTCACATGGTTTCAATAAGATTGGATATCTACTGAGATCAGACGAGGACAGCAAATGAACACCTTTAAACAAATCTTCTGGAACTGAATTTTACTTAAATGTATTATTTCTTTGCATTCATTCTGAGGTTTTAAAATGTTCATTCACCCTAATCTGAACCTTTTCATATGTTAGTTTAACTAATTTCCATAATTAGTGTAAATGTGTCTTAAAGTAGATGTTGTATTTGCATTAACTGCATAAATGTGTACATATTTTAAGCGTTTTAAAAATTCACATTTGCTTTTTCTTTTAAGAAGTCATATCATATATAATGTAAGTTTTATAACTGTATGAACATTAATCGATTGCTGTGCTGTGCTTTCTGTCCTGTAACAGAGGTTTCCTGAGATCCTGGCCACCTGACTGCATAATTTCTGCTTGAAAACTCTCAATGTAAGCGCATAAAGACCATTAGTGCTGGTATTTCCCCAATGAGGAATTCAGGTTGCTCTGTGTGTCACTTACCTAAACCACTATAATGGTTAGCTTTCCAAGCAAATCATTGCCATATGACACAGTGGCCGTATCGTTGCAAGATGGGTAGCTTTAGGTGCAGGGTATAAAGTTTCATCGCTGTTATTGAGTATTCAACCGAAGGTTCACATGTGTGTCTGTTTAAACAATGACCCTGTCATCAAGGGCTGACCGATGCGTAACTCTCTCTGTTAGACTCTCTGGAAACAGCTTGATTTAGCATGATTTAAAATAATAATCCAGTGTACAGAAATCTCTCTTACAGTTAAAGGTGCTGTATGTCATTTTTTGACTGTACTTAAGCATAAAATACCATAATACATCTGCAGATATTCAGGAAACATGCTTCACATACTTGTTTTCCGAAAAACAATGCTACAGCCAATCATTCTACTTTGAAATGTGTGTCCGTGTCAGAATGTCTGTTTTTGTTTTGTTGTGTGATTCCGCCCACTGCCAGTTTACCCAATAGACCTTTTTCACATTTCCAGGTTTCTCAGCAACGGAAGTCGTCATAGTTGGGTAAACTTAGAGACTTAAAAAACCTCGGCATCCATCTAAAAAGCTCTATGACCAGAAGCATATTAAAACACTGATAAATCAATTCATCAACTTGTGAGTGTAAGACTCATTAGCTATGTTTCCATCACCCTATTTTAATGCGCATTTTGAAGTATCGCATGAGAAACGAGTGATGGAAACGCCAAATTTAGAATAAAAATCCCTTAATTCGCAAAAAAGTTTTTACTCTCGCTTGAGGTGGTTTTTTACTTTTGCGAAAAAGGGTTGATGCAAATAATGGGAGATGGAAATGCATTTTGCTAATAAATTTCTTTAAGCACATCAAAAAAATCATGTGACTTTGCACTACCGGCAAAGTGAGTAGTGACGGCAAAACCTAACTAACCAGCGGACCGATCTCATTCCACAGCATCTGAAATGTTGTTATGGTCATCCGGAAATGCACGAGCAAAATCTGTCATCAAAGTATTTCTGTATAATTGCCTCCCAGAAATGTCTGACACAACTGCGTTCCCAAACAGCAGCATCCACCTCCGAAAGCAATGACCGCATTTCACTGTTTCGTCTGCTCGCTCTGAGGCGCAAGTAATTTATTATATATGAAAATTATTATATTCTCCTACTTTTCTTAGTGATTTATAGTGCCAGTTTATCCGGAAGTGATGATTTTGTTCTCTTTGACTTGTTGGATGGAAACGATGCTTGTTCGCAAATGTTTTATGCGATATTCCAGTTTTACGCATAAGTTAAATTCGCGATTTTGGATGGAAACCCGGCTATTGCCTTCCAGTGTCATGTTGCGCTTATTCCTGTTGCGTTTCCTCAATATGGCAACCCACTTGAGCATTGAGTCTTTTTTTTTTTATTTAACCGCAGTACCTATTTCAACTGCTAGCTGTCAATATTACATACTGCACCTTTAAATATTGCATAATTTAAACATAATAAATGCATTTTCCAACGAGACAAAAATTTATTGTCTCTGATGTAAAATTCTTTCACAGTTCTTGGGTGTTTTGGGGGGTTGCTAGGGTGTTTCTAAGTGGTTGCTAAGGCATTCTGGACTATTGATCTAATGTTCAAGCTGGTGGTTAGGTCTTTGTAGTTTCTAGGATGTTCAGGATGGACCCTGGTGTTTTATTAGCCCAAGTCAAAAGAGCCTAGCCTAATTTTGTTGGTCATTCTGGGTGATTACAATAGTAATAGTGATGCTTGCCTTAACCAAAAAAAACAAACAAAAAAAATTCAGTCTGTGTATTTGTACACTTTAAGAGGTTGGGGATTGTGCAGGGAGTTTCTCTTTCTGTCTGTCTCCGTTTAAAGGGGTCATATGATGCTTTTTTAAAGATCATTATTTTGTGTATTTGGTGTAACAGAATATGTTGACATGCTTTAATGTTAAAAAAACACATTATTTTTCAAATACTGTACATTATTGTAGGTCCTATATGCCCCGCCTCTCTCAAACGCTTCAACATTTGGGCGGCGTTATGCAAATCTTCCCAAATAGTGACGTAGACATGTGGGCGTGTTAGAACGAGCCGTTTTAGGGGGGCGTGGCAGAGTCTTAAATTTGATAAAGAATATCTCTTTGGTTTTGAGACTTTAGTCTTTGCAACTTCAGGGATCTTATCTATGCACAATCAGCTTGTAACACTCCAAAGAGAAAGGAAAACTTGAAATCGCATCATATGACCCCTTTAAGAATATGAGAAGGTGATTTTGAATAACCACAGCTTTAAGCAGAAAAATAAAAGATAGACAAACTAAAGCAAGAGACAAATAGCCAAACAAGGAGAGAAGGAATAAAACTCTATTCTCTAGGTCTCTCTATGACTTTATGCTCTACGAGCAGATCCTAGTGTTTGCTGATTGCTTCCACATGCTGTTAAACACACGCAGACTGAAGCGATGGGGAGCAGACTTTCAATGTGTGTGTGTACATATGAATGTGCCTATTAAGAGAGGTCTCTGAGACTCTATTAATCTCACACTATGTTGCAGGCAGCTTGGACGTCTGGTGGCTTCATCTGTTTTGACCTACTGGGATGAAGGAATGAGCTTGCTTTATTTGGAGTCTTGAATGACAGACATCTTTGTGTTTTTCTTTTCTGCAGCAGCTAAGGCATGTATGACTTGTCTAAATGAATTAACCTGCCTTGGCACTAGGATTTTGATTACGATCTTAAATTATGACTCATTGTTTCTCACATTGAGAAAATGAAGTGCATTGGTTTTGTTTTACAGTCAGCATCAGGTTGACAAAGGAAATTGAAATATTTAATAATTCAATATGACTCTGTTCCCATTGGTTGCAGTTTAAAGTGCAAAGAATGGACTTGCATGGCTAGTGTTGTAGCACTTTAGTGGGATAAAAGCAAATTGTAGGAAGAAATTGATCCGTGAGTTCAAATCACACATTCATTTTCCTTCAGATGGAGACAGACTATGGACCTGGAATAAAAACAGGCAGCAATTTGTAAGTCAATACAGAGGTCAATTTTACCTCATCATTATTGTCCCCCTCAAAGAGTGCAATGTCACTAATAATAATAGATCTTCCAGGCAGTGAAAGAATTCTTGAATAATGCTTGATGAATAGCTTTTTATGCAACTTCACTTTGCCTTTTATTCAAAGTCATTTTATTTAAATCAGAAACAAGAACAGAATGTTCTTTGCATTTTATACATTTTACTTTTCATGCAGATCTGAAATAGAATTATTAGCAGATCTGAAATAGAATGTATTAGGCAATATCAAATTAAAAAAAATTTAATTGTAGTTTTTATTCATCTTTCTTTTTCAAGTATTAATTTATTGTGTGCAGCCAACTCATCAGTGAAACACACTGTACAAAAAGACAATATGCCAGTTTTGCTGATATGGAGAGAGCTAGTGTACTGTTTGAATAGATGGGATGTCATCAGACAATGTACAGGAAACATAATTAGTGTCAGACTCACAACAACACTGGAATTTAAAACTTGTGTCTCTGCCACACCATTAGATCATCATTAGACACAAGCATTTTAATTAGACAAACAGATTATAGGATTAATGATTATAATGTTCCTGAGTGCATTTGAAGTGTTTAATTCATTAGGGTTTTTTAGACTGATGATCTAAAAACGATGAAATGTCTAACGTATGAAGTCAAGTATTTTTTAATGGTATTGAAAGTAATCTTTTATGCTAATGAATTCTGCATTTATTTGATACAGTAAAATACAGTAAAATAGTAAAATTGTGAAATATTGTTGCAATGTAAAATGGCTGTTTTCTATTTTAATATCATTAAATACACATTAATATTACATTAAAAAATAAGTATTTTAAATGTTATATTATATTTAAGTTATTATATTTTATATATTTAAAATACATAAAACAGCAAAAACATCTGAAATCCAGTATATGCAAATATGTTGCACGTATATCAAGAGTTAACGAAAAGAGTTCCTTTGACCCAGTATCTTTCAACTTTCAAAAAGCTAAGAAACATAACAAGACTAGTCTTCGTTTGGACATGTTTGAACCTTAGACATGAATCGACACTTCATTTGTAGTTTGTTTGAAGCTGGAGAGCAGTTGAGTACTCACAGATTTGAGGTGTTGAGGAGTCTGTTTTATCCACTGCCAACAGGTCAGTTATTTAGTGAAAGATCTGCTACAAACTGATGAAATGTTAGAATTTGAGAATACTAAGTGGTTTGTGAATTGTTCTTCATTTTTGCAAGAGCTGAACCTGTAAAAAGTGGGTTCTGGTATAAAGTTACATGCACATGATCTGTGGAGCTCATTAGCACTGCTGTATGCTATGCATTGGAGAAACATTTCATTGAGAAAAACAACACTGTAACTAGTTACGTGTTTTTCTAATAGAGGTCAGACCATAAGCCATGTGGACTGTGTTATGCATGAGATAATTGGAAAAAAAAAAGTCTCTCTGCCCTTTGTTCTCAGGACCATTTCTTATCTAATGTCTCCTATATATGAGGAATTGCAGCGGATTTCTCTTGATTCATAGTGCAATTACATTTTTCATTCCCCATTCAGTGTGTTCCAGCTATCTCGTAAACCCTTTCTTTTCTAATGGATTGTATTTTGGAGGAATGACCGAATATGTGGTTAACATCATTTTTTATTTGTTGTCAGGCTCCATATGGACCAAATAACTTTTATTCACTTCATATCTGCATTTCCAAAACTAATTTCACGTTGTGAATAGTTGGTTTGGTGGATGACACTAATGGATTTTTTCTTATTTATTTTGGGCACCGCAGCTTTCTTTTTCTCAAAAACAACCTCAAGTTTCTAATCACAAAGATCACAATAACCAACACATAACAAGTAAATGAAAAACAACATATTGCTTTGTCCTTGTGACCTTTTTTCTTTCTGTATCTCAGATGTTACTTCAGAAAACTCATTACATTGGTAACGAGAGACCAAATATCCTGTAGTGCTTCATCATGGAATTGGTACCTACAATAAGAAGTCTGCTGTCTCACACCAGTCACTTCAAAGCTGTGTCATTTTTTCAGTAATAAAATACTTTCTATCCCAGCTCAATATGCAAAGATGACTATAAATATGCAATTTGTATAATGTGAGCAGGGTCATACATTTTGCATGTGTTAAAATATTTCTTCCACCAGTTCTCAAATCTCATTTGCAATTGCAAAAAGTACATTGCTTTGTGATCTGTGACAAGATGCAGAAGCCATTGGTTTTTGATGGCATTGATGTAAAATCTCGCATAACGTGTCTAGAGGCTTGAGATTTTCATGTCTGCAAATGGGATTTGAATGCTACAGGAAAGGGGGGAATAGCAACTTAAATTTAGGTGTCTTCCAAAGTGCTTTTATCATTTTGGAGCTTGATAGCCCCTGGGTGCTTTTGCAGTGTGAACATTTTTCAAACATTTTCTTTTGTGTTTCACCTAAAAAATAAAGTTGTAGGTTTGGATGGCATGAAAGTGAGTAAACTATGCCAAACTTTTAATAATCAGCTGACCCTTATACTACAGTACACTCCTACAGCACATAGTTTAGCTGAAAGTATAGCTTTTCTTAGTGATTTTACAGTTATTTGAATCATTTTCCATGAAGCATAGTCTGATCGCTGAGTTTCTAAATATGAAATTTTATGCCTTTAATATATTCTACACCTTACATACCATGGACATGTAAATTATATATTAGATTTTTCACTCCACTGGAGAACTGTGGCTCTTTCCATTAAGCGTAGGATGAAGTGAACCATTTGGCTGCTTGATGCTCATGGAGCTAAAAGTAGATTCAAGGCATCATGATCTAACGAAGCCATCTGTAACGACAAGGCACAGCACTCATATTCAGAGCTGTCCTTTGGCTGTCTAACACAGCTCATTATTGTTTGTATATACGCTACTGTATGTTTACGGCCTGTGATTATCCAAGCACAGCTGCCAAGGTACACCAGTGATGTCCAGATAACTCAGACTCAGATGTTCCCTGTCTTACTCGTGCAGACTGACTGTCATACCCCATGTGTGAAACTGAGAGGTGCTTGTTTTTTCTTTTTCTCAAAGGAAAAGGTGATATTTAGACAGTTTAAGCTTTATTTTATGATGATATAGTGAAATAGTATATTTGAAACAGTTTAGCAGGAGGATTTAATCTAGCAGTTGCCTATTTATTTTCTCTCTAGCCTATGTGTCAAAATAGCTTTGCAATAATATTAACCCTTTTTATGCAGATACTGACGTCTGAAATCATTTTTAATCTACCACAATACATTCTTTAAAATGAACAAACGCAGTCTGCACAGCCACTCGATAAAGTATGAATTTCGGTTCAGTTCATTTCAAATCGAACATGGCTGAAAAAATGGCTTGTTGTGGTTCAGTGAGGGAAAAGAAAAAAAAAAAGGTTCAGTGAGGGAGTCAGTTGTGAAATCGTTAAGGGGTCTGAACGATTCACTGACTCTGATTCAAACCGCTGACTCAAGCCAGTTCGAGACGCGCCGTGCATTCTTTTAAAAAGAACCGGATCATAAGAGTCGTTTGTTCGCGAATCAAAGATCACGACTCGCGATGTGTTCATTGTTTTTGTGCAGAAAACGCTGTCGCGCAATTTTAACAAGGTGAAACCTGACTAAACTGTTCTCCAGACTGTTGTCTACAGCGACTGTATTTTACATTATTGTCAAAAAATCTTTATTTTTATCATATTTGCCACCATTTTGGACAATCTGGTGCACTTGATGTTCTTCAATACTTTCACACAGTAATACCAGTAAATTACTGTAAAATTACTGGAATGATTTTACCGGTGTTCTGTCGATTTGTGCTACCCTGTCAGATTTTGCTACCTCCCATTAAAACAGTAGGTAGTACAGTTCGACAACGGAAAATGCTACCTGTCAAATTATGGTTTATTAATGTCTACACTTACCCCAACCCTAAACCTACCCTTACAGTAATGCAAATACAGTAATTATTTGTTGTTCAGGGTTGTGGCTAGAAAAAATACAGCTACGGCCGGAAACCAACAATAAATTAATTTTTCTAACTATTAGATTGTGTTTTAATAACGTCTACACGTACCCCAACCCTAAACCTACCCCTTACAGTAATTCAAATACAGTAATTATCGTTGTTCAGCATGAGAAAAATGGCGCACTATTGATGTGCGCATGTGCAGTAAACCCTGAAATTCTGACGGGTAGGATCAAATTTCAGGACACCGGTAAATACAAAAATGTGCGGTTCACACAGGCAATGCCGTTCGTTCTTTTTACCGGTAAAACACCATTCACACATCGGTTTCAAATTACTGGTAAATTCTGTGACATTAACCAGAAATGACCTCAAAATGGCTGTGCCTCCCGGTGTTGTTTGTAAACATGGATGGGCATGTGTTGATTTTTGTTGATGTTTTCATTTTTGTGTCAAACATTCACATTCATGCAGCGCTTTTGGTCCAGAGACATCGCATTACACGACTTCAAATCGAACTACACAGCACAGAGTAAATGCATCATCTGCCTCAGAATGATATGATTGGCCCAGAGCTGTTGAATTTTGTATTTCAATAGCTCTGGTGGATCGGCTCAGAGTAGACGTCTTTTGTCAGCGCGTTCTGAACTCATACGTGCTCATACCACTAATCTTCATTCTGTGTTCACACACAGCATCATTCCAGCAATTTACTAGTAATAGCCCCTTTCACTCAGTAATACCAGTAGATTGTTGTAAAATTACCGGAACGACTTTACCGGTAAATACAAAAAATGTGCTGTTCACACAGGCAACAAAGTTCCATCTTTTTACTGGTAAAACACCATTCACACATCCATTTCAAAATACCAGTAAATTCTGTGACATCATTAAAAACTATGCATTATCCAGTTACCCCCTGCTGGTAGATGCTGTAAGTGCACTATATTAAATCCCATTGTTTCTAAATTGTTATTTTTAAGAAATTAATGTGATTAGTTGTTTTGTTTCTAATTGGCCAAGCCAATAGCCTCTCAAATTGAAATCATACAGGTCAGAATTATGACTGGACATACCTGCTCCCTCAACAAAGCTTAAAAACAGTGACATACAGCACAAATCCTTAAACTCCTATAAGGAGTCAGTTTACCTCTCTTTTCCGTTTACACTTCATTTCTTGCTTTATTAAACTCACACACAACGTTTCATTCCCCAAACTTACCAAATTACCACACCAGCACAGGAATAACTCAGTCCCTGTTCCCATGGTAGCCATAACATGCAAGCTTGCAGGTTGTTAACAGCCATTTTAGTGACCAACCCACCTCGTTTTACGGGGTCTCAGATTTTTCACAGCTCTGTGGTGCAGATTATGTTCAACACTGCTAATGCGTGCCTGCAGATATGGGGACTCGCTTTTACTGTGCATTAGATTTCCTGTCTGGAAATACAAATTTCTGTTCTCTAAAGACAAAACACAATGATTTCAACAATGTCATAGTGACATTGTGACAACAATGATTTCTCCAGATCCATGGACTTCCATGAACTCCTATATCATATGTTTTCAAACTAACTTTCAGATTATTAATTAGTGTATATTTTTTTTAGATAAATCCTTTCTGGCCATAGGTTCTCAGTCATATTCAAACACAGACTGTTTAACATTAAAAACCACTTCTAAACACAGCAGACCTTTGACATTTCAGTTACTTGACAAAATGATGAAGAAGAGGCAAGGTTTGTTTATGTGTACGACCGGTCGTAGCAAGACCATCAAATGTGTTTATTTGTTTTTAATCATCATATGTGTTTACAGTGCCTTTGTGCTGTACTCAGAGTGTAATTGATAAAATGTGTACTTATGCACTGTTCCTTACGATTTGTCTTTGATAGTATGGCAATGTGTCCCCACCAGCTTTTTGTTTGTGTTATGTTTCTTTTTTATAAATGATATAAAACTTCAAAAGGAAAGCTTGAGTGGATTTAATCAGTGTAATAAAGGTTTTTTTTTCACCATTAACATAGGGGTGTAAAAACACAAGGGTGGGATTAATTAGTGACTGTGAAGGCAGAGAAACCGTAACCCAAGTAAGCCATGAGCTGCACAAGGGCTGAATGGCCAATGTGTTTAAGCTTCATGTGCTGTATTGCTGTTGCTCTCAAGCTATTTGTTGTGGAAAAAGTGCACTTTAAACCTATGGTTGTATACTTGATATCTAAAAGTGTATTTTTAACAAGTTTAAATAGAAAATACAGTTTTAATCAGTTGAAATGATGTTTTGTAACCTGTAATGGATACTCATTTTCAAAAGTATTGAGATATAATACATTTTGGAATGTTATTCTGTATTCAGGATATTATTTAAAAACATTTAAAAACAAAAAATGTAAATCGTTTAGTGAACATGATGTTATATATCAATTTTTTTTATTATATAAAAATTATATTTCTTTTAAAATGTTATATATAATTATATACAATTACACACACACACACACACACAAACACATACAGTATATAGTGCAGCTGAGTGGTTTCTTTTTGCATCAGCAGCGAATGAGCTTGCAGCTCAACATTCAAATATTTAGTTAGTGCTTTCAGTAGTGGTTACAGCACGATTCAGAAACCCTTCATCTTCCCTAGCTCCGCCTGTATAGATCTGCTATGGGGTGATTTCATGTATGATATATATGGGGGTTATTTCATATGTTATGTGCAGCAGAAGTATTTCCTACATGATCACAGCAGCATGTCATATAAATATATATATGTGTGTGTGTGTGTGTGTGTGTGTGTGTGTGTGCTTATCTCATTGTACTACATAATATAGTCTGAGCAAAGTAAAAATAATGCTAACTTCCATCTTGCACTTCGAAATCTTTCATTTTTAATTGTTTGTTGGTTTTCAGTTTTTCATGTACTCTTTGTACATTGTGGCATTTAAAGATTTTTGGAATGAGCCCATAAATTCTAACTATCTGAACCCCAACCATTTAAGTCTGAAGTAAAAACAGTGATGTTTTATTACCTTAGAGAAAATGCATTGGCATCTTATGAGGGCATTTGTCATGCTAATGGTCTTCCAGCTCGAGCTCTCACAGGCTGTGCATATACTGCCAAAAAAAGTCAGCTTTGCTGTGAGATAAGCTTGAAATGAGACTATTTTACTACACCAGTGTGTGCCCACCTAAAGCAGGTGCGAGTGTGACCTCCAGATCATTCCCCCACCAGAACGGCCATTGTTCGATCTCACCTCAGAACCCTGTCACCTCATTCAGCCTTAAACCTTCTGCATGTTGAGCAGTAATGATCCACACTGGGGCTCAGCCTCAATAAAGATAGGTTTGTAGGGTGAGGTCAAAAGTGATAAAATACAAGCTTTGATTAAGGGCATCATGTCTGATTATATATCATGGACTGTAATGACTGTGATTTGTGCATTTATTAGCACTATAATGTCCTGCTATGCTTTCTTTTGTATCTCGCTCTCGTTTTCTTTCAGCACACTTATTGCCATGTGCGATATCAGCAACAGCACCACAAAAACCATTCAATCGAATGTTAATGTGTGACTTGAGTATTAGCCTAATGCTTTTAACAGCAGCATAACAGCACAAGCGTCAACCGAACAGGCAGCCGTTGTTCACAAACAGCTCAATGTTAAAACCAGGGAAATTGAGCAATCTAACCATGTAATTTAATATGACCAAACTGATTTAAGGAGCCGTTTGACCAGCCTGAAATGAATCCCTGCGGGTGTTTGAACGGCTGTGAAATCAACAGTTGCTCCTGCAGATTTTAGCACGTCTTAAGTAGAGAGTAAAACCAAGGCCTGGTGTGGAACCACAAGATAATTCCAGCCCAAACACAGGGCCGATGTGCGGTCAGAGGATTAGGTAAATGCTCACCAGTACTGCTGTAGGAGACACTGAGGGCTTTGACTGAGGTTATAGATGTGATCCAAGAAAAAGACGAGTTATGCTGTCCAAGTGGTAAATGACAAGTTATGTTTTAATATCAAGGATTTGACTGTTTGTAGAGCACCTAAACACACTTACAGTGTTTGGATATGATCACAGATAATATAATGTTTACCATAATGTTTTCCAAGTGTGTCATTTTACCCACTTTATAAGGTCATACTTCATCACAAAATAAAAAAAAGAAAGAAAAATGAAATAGAAGTTTTTATTCGATTCTAAGACCTTAAATCAAATTTCCTTAATTTTATTACCATAATACACAAAATCTTGTTAATGTAATCCCAAAAAAAGCCTTTAAAAATTGTATATTATTTTGTATATTTTGCCATTCTAAGAAAAAAAGTCAGAATTGCGACATATAAACTCAGAATGTAGATTTTTTTTGTTAAAAACTCGCAGTTGTGAGAAAAAAGTCAGCATTGTGAGAATAAAACGTCTCAGGTTACGTATGTAACCCTAGTTCCTCGAGGGAACGAGACGCTGCGTCGGAAACGCTAGGGGAACGCCTTCTGTGACCACGCTCTGAATAACATGTGAAATCAGTCCAATAGCTGAGCGGGACGTCACGGGCGGGTGACGTCATGACCAGGAAGCTATAAAAGCACGTGCG
>NW_015658518.1:322245-369817 GCF_001515625.1 Sinocyclocheilus rhinocerous | reverse complement strand
GCTTCGCTGAATGACAGAAAGCTGACGCTGGCTCCGCCGCATGTGCTTTTATAGCTTCCTGGTCATGACGTCCCCCGCCCGTGACGTCCCGCTCAGCTATTGGACTGATTTCACATGTTATTCAGAGCGTGGTCACAGAAGGCGTTCCCCTAGCGTTTCCGACGCAGCTCGAGTTCCTGAAGAGGAACTCCGAATTTTAAGTTATAAACTCGCAATTGCGAGAAAAAAAGAAACAGAATTATAAGATTTAAACTTGCACTTCTGATAAAAAAATTTTAATTGCAAAAGAATTTATAACTTGCAATTGAGAGATACAAACACTAAGATGAATTAGATTAATAAGAAAAGTAAGAAATCTGAGATATAAACTCGCAAATTAGCAATTGCGAGGAAAAGTCAGAATTCTGAGATGAAAAGTCAAAATTACCTTGTTTATATTTATTTCATGGCAGAAACACGATTTCGGATATTTGAAGTTCGGAGAAAAATGTCAGAATAGTGAGATATAAACTCGCAATTGCGAGAAAAAGACAGAGAGTTTATAACTTGCAATTGAGAGATACAAATTCTAGATCATTTTAAGAAGAAAAGTCAAAATTTATATAAAAACTCGCAAATTAGCAATTGCGAGGAAAGGTCAGAATTGTGAGATAAAATTACCTTGTTTATTTTTTATTTCATGGCAGAAACACACATTTTGGAGATTTGGAGTTCAGAGAAAAATTTCAGAATTGTGAGATATAAATTGTGAGATTCTCTCATTCCTTTATTTGTAGTAAGTATACCTGCAAGAATCTTACAATATACTAACTTTTAAAAAGTTAATTTAAAGGGCATCTGATGATGGATGAAGTATTAAATCGCTTTATGAAATTGCCTCCATTCACCAGCTCTGTAGCAAGCAAAGTAACACGTGGGTTGCCATGTTGTGGTAATGGTTTTACAGTAGCCAACTGTTTTTCACATTGAACACAGAAAGCACAACATGTCACATGGTATAACGATCAGATCAATCAAATATCGTGTACCCATAGTAATAAAATACGACATGCATTAGGCCTACATTGCATTAAATTGCCCTTGCACACAATGTTTTAATAGAATGAGATTTAATAAAAGCTGAAAATCTATGGCGCCACTGGTAAATACAAGTCGGTTCAATATCACAAAAAGTGCATAAACTAACCATTATGTTTTTCATGTCTCTCAATCCATAGGTTGCTTTTACGGCCTCATGTGCATTTTCTTGAGTTGGGTGAGTAATGGGATGCTAAGTGAATGGAGTTTATATAAGGTCTCCAGTTCTATCTGTTGGCAGACACAAAGACAGGAGACACCTTCCACCTGAGTCGCACCATCTGAAATGGAGGCCCAGCTTCTACAACAACAAACACACCTCGACTGGATAGCGATTGAATTCAGATTGATGTGATTTGCCTGATTGTTGCTGATTAAAACAATCACACCCCATCTGATTTTAATGTGCACAGAGACACTGTGATATAGGTGGAGACTTGCTTTCGATTCTCATGTAAGTAGAGAGGGAGTGTATAGATGTCATGGATGCCCTAAGTGTGATACTCTGCTTTGGTGATGAATCCATATACCTGAGCAGACTGCATGCACCATAAAACACATTTATTTATTGCCCATGATCTCAGGCCCAAGAACTGCAATTGATCTTGTAACTAATTCTCCACTGAGCAGCTGTGAGAAATCAAATGAATGAGAAATCACATTTCCATTGAGCATTTGAAAAGATTTTGATGTATTATGAAAACATTCTGTAATTTTCGGAAACTCAGAAAGTTCAGACACACGGTGTATTGCTAAAATTAAAATGTAAAAAATGACTTCTGCAACTTTCTGACAGTAAGCAGGTGCAGGTCTGTGCATATTTACATGTGAACAATGTCTGTTTGGTGTTAAGAAACTTGGTCTGCTCAATCATGGAAAGGTAATGAGAAAATATATGCTATTTTTCCTAAATACCAGGTTACGATAAGAGAAAAATGTGGGAAAGTCCGCCAAACCTTTGCTGTTCCTGGATGTTTTTGTGTGTTGAACACCTGCTGCTCTACATGCTTACTCCTGAAGTTTTCCAACATTAAAAAAGAAAATTACACTACTACACTACTGTTTTTTTTTTGTTTTTTTTTTTTAAAGATATTAGTAGTTTTATTAAGCTAGGATGCATTACATTCTTCAAAAGTGGTGTTTATATTGTTAACATTTTTAAATAAAATTCTCATCAGAAAATCATAAAAAATCACAGTTTCCACAAAAATTATTAAGCAGCACAACTGTTTTCAATATTGATAGTAAGAAATGTTTCTTGATCGCCAAATCAGCATTTCTGACAGATCATGTGACACTGAAGACTGCCCAAAATTCAGCTTTGCATTACAGAAATAAATTATATTTTAAAATGTATTCAAATAGAAAACAGTTATTTTAAATTGTAAAAATATTTCAAAATATTCAAAATAAAATTTTTTCAAATAATGTGTGATATGACCCCTATAAGGGAAATAACGAACTTTAAAGTGTTACGAATATTACTGATATTAATCTAAATGGAACCTCCTTCAGTTTCTGTTATAAAAGTCTACTTGAGCTAGCAGCAAGCAAGGTGTACACTCACTCATATAGTGTGTAAGATCCCATAACAGCTTAGCTCAATTAGCTTGCTCTTGACTAATCTAATGATTACGCTTATCATTAACTGGTCTGTCCAGTCTCATTCCTCACGGGCGCAATAGGTCAAGAGGAAAACACTGGCTTTGAATTCACAGAGGTGGTATGTGGACATTATAAATGCAGCAAGTTTCTTTTAAAGGGCAGCACAAGTGTGTTTACAGTAATGGCTCTGAAATGAGGCGGGTAATTGAGCTCTGTTTCCAGCCTCTCTTCCAGGTGTGAACCCTCTGTGGAAGACAATTAAGTCATTAGTTCAATGTACCTGAACAGAGACCCACCACACTTTAACTGATTGCACCATCCAGCAGGACTGTACTCTGTTGCAGCAGAACACGGCGCTAGCGACGCCAAGGTCATGGGTTTGAATCTCAGGAAATGCACGTTCTTGAATGCACAGTATGTTGCTTTGGATAAAAGTGTTTGCCAAATGTATTAATATACTGTAAATAACTCAATATTTCACTATAATTGACTACTCAATGAACTGATGATTCACCTTTATGTCCCACTGTAGCTGTATAGTATTGTGAATGTTTACCATTACGTTGTTATCGACAAGTAAAGTTAGATGTAATTTATGAAATTGTTACTGAAATATTACATTTTATATAAAAGAAACTTTTTTTCTTGTGTTCCCAATTGTAAAGTAAAATAATGAAAATAAGTGTTACTTGCTTTTCTTTGTAATTATTTGCGAAATTTCTGAGTGAAAATTGTTTCTGCACCATTTTAGTGTATATTTGATGTTTATATAAGTTTGGGGTTGTTAATTAAGATTTTTTTTAAATATTTTTTTTAAAGTCTCTTATGTGATCATCAGGGCTGTATTTTTATTGATCACAAATACAGTAAAACCAGTAATATTGTGGAATATTATTATAATTTAAAATAACTGTTTTCTATATTACTATATTTTAAAATATAATTTATTTCTGTGCAAAATTTTCAGCATCATTACTCCAGTCTTTAGTGTAACATGATCCTTCAGAAATCATTCTAATATGCTGATTTGGTGCTCAAAATTATTATGTATTTTAATTATTTTAGTAATGTTGAAAATGGTTTTTGTGCTTAATATTTTAATGGAAACCATGATGCATTTTTTTTTTCAGGATTCAGAATGAATTGAGTCTTTACTGTCACTTTTGATACATTTAATGCATCCCTGCTTAATAAAGGTATTAATTTGCTTTAAGTGTTTTTTTTTAAAATCTAAATGCACTTAAAAGAAACTAAAAATCTAAATCTCTTTACCACGTGCACTTCTAATGACTCTATTTGTAAACTCCACCAATGTCCCATGTCTCCTCATGATTAAGGAGAGATACCTCACCAGGATCATTACAGTCGTTCTCCGCCAGTGCTCCTTTACAGGGCCATTTATAAAGAAAACTAACATGGATGATTACATTTGGACATTGACTATCAGGCTAATTTAAGGATGAGCGAGTCGGTGGAATCCAATACACATGTGTAAATGTTCTTTAGGGACACTGATGAACATGCAAAGGCTGTTTCAGCTATGGACAACACCAATCAGAGTTACTTCCACTAAAACGGATAGGGAGAGAATGAAATGTATCATTCAGGCATATATATATATATATATATATATATATTATATATATATATGCAGTGCAGCAATAAATGTCTTGCTGATTGAGTATGCAATACATCACAGCTCAACGCTGCATGGGACAAAACTGCCTTCATGAGCAAATTCTTTTTTAATGCTACTGTATCTGTAGGGACAATCCTAAACAGATGAAAAACAATGAGATGATGTAAACAATGCACAGTGGGAGTGAAACTATTTGTAATGATAATGTTTAAGTCTGAGTTGCAAAACATTGGATGATTAATTTGTACAAGCTACTGTGCAGCAGAGTTTTTAGTACATTGTTATATTAATATAACCCAGACAGCTTTCTGGATCTGGATGGAATTGGATGCTATCCTGACAGTACATAGCACTGATTCAGGCCTGTGGCTGGTACAGTTATGAAATATGGCTTAACATCTTTTAGTATAGCGAGATCTTTTTATCAGCCATAAACTAAATGTGTACACATGTTTTTGTAAGCATCCATTTATACATTTTTTACACAATCCCAAATCTTAAACATTAAAAAAAATAATAATTTTATAACTTTTAAAACATTATGGGAATGTTACTTTTGAATGTTCACTGGACCAACTGAAACCAATTTGTAACACTTAAAAGAAAGAGTGCATATGAATATCCAACTTTCAGAGAAAGCTTTCAATAAACAGTAACGTTTTGAGAACATTATTAAAGACCAGATAACTTTGAATTAACGTTCTTTTACCGTTACTGGAAGAACGTTCATATCTTTGAGAGAACCTTGCCAGAACGTTAACCAACGTTCTGAGAACGTTCCCTGGTAGCTTTGTAGTAAATAAATATTAATATCAATAAACTCTTTTAAAAGCGAGATAACAGATCTTTAATTTCTATAAGCTTCAAATGTTCAAATGCATGCAAAAACTGCACATGGCTAGCATGAAACTGTTTCATTTCTGTTCTGGATATTAGTGAAAGCAGAGAACGTGACCCTGTTAAACTTCATCCATAAAGAGAGCAGCAGTCACGCCTGTAGGAGTCAGTAAACCTCTTGCAGCCGCTGCGCCGCATTTCCGCTTCCACTGAACTCAAGAGTCCCTGCAAAAAGAGCTGTGAGGGGCTCAGAAGCACGAGAGGATTCGGTGTATGTCAGAATCACATTTATGCCTCACATTAGTGACTCCGAAAGTTTGTAGCAGCGCTCAGTCGGAATGCAGAGTTGAAGTGAACGCGGAGGAAAGAGTTTCACAAACTCCAAACTTTGTTTTGGTCTCTTGAGTGTTTGACAGACGCTTCCAGGATCAGACGCCAGACAGGTAAGAGCATGTTCATGTAAAGTAAACTGATAAAGGGTCATGATGAATGAGCTTTATTGTGCACCTGTGAGGCTGAATACTCGTGTGTATATCGGTTGCTTGTGTTTTTATCTACTGAGGACTTTAGATGGCTCTTCAGGACTAATTTACCTGTTGGAAACGTTCTCCTAATGATGTCTTTTCTGCCCTAGATGTGATGATTAATAACCTTCAAAAACATTTACAAAGTTGCTTTGTAAAAGAATGTTACAATGTAACAGCCTGTTTGCTGAAATTCTAAATGCAGTTTTTCTGTTTTAACAGAAAAATAGATTAGAATGATACAGTAAAAACCTGTTCATTGGTTAACTGTTACCATACCATATACACAAAAATATTCAATTTTACTATAAAATGTGTTTCTTTTCAATATTGATAAGTAAGAAAGGATGAATGGGCATGAGACTATATTATATGTAAAATATTATAATGTGTTAATGTATTATAATTAATATATTTATTCAGATAATTAAAGCATATCTATCTATCTATCTATCTATCTATCTATCTGTCTGTCATGCTTTATGAATCATCTTATTCCCATTTTTACGGTGTGCTGTTTAATCGTATTTTCAACATATAATATAACAGGCATATTCTAAATAAGCACTGGTAAAATTGTATAATCATTTGGATGTGAACTACTAATCTGTTAAGACTTCTGACCTTTAAGGACTTATTAATGAAAGTTATGTAGTCAAAAACTGTATATTATACAATATATATATATATATATATAGCATGTAAAGAGAGTTGTAAGAGTTTGAGATCTTAGCTGGACGCGAGTGAGGAATGTTGGAGCGCAGACGCAGAGGTATTTCAGGAATCAAAGCTTAAATTCAGAGCTCTTTGAGAGACAACAGCTGAGAAGAGATGGCTAAAGTGGCCAGTGGAGACAATATCTAGCCTACTTCAGAGTCGCATGTTTTCAGCTGTCACATGCATGGTCAAACCGAGACTTATAAAGCTCACAAGGATATACAGAATGATTTAGCCAGACTGAATGATTGATTCTGGTGTTTTATCAAATGTTTCTCATTTGGGATAGTTTCCTTTTAAACACTATTTCAAGGAATGCTGAGGTTATCTGATGCCCCTTTCAGAGCCGTTCGTCCACAGCAGGGCTTTTTTGTCCTTGCATAAACAGCCTCCCTATTCTGAGTTTGTGTCCATGTGGTCTCAGGAATGGCTGTTGTGTTTACAGTCTAGAACAGGGATCCTCAAATCTGGCCCACGAGATCCACTTTCCTGCAGAGTTTAGCTCTAACCCTAATCAAACACACCTGAGCATGCGAATCAATGCAGCTAGCTCTCTCAGATGTTATAAATGTATGTAACCAAAGTGACACCCTAGAGCAGGGATCCTCAAATCTGGCCCACGAGATCCACTTTCCTGCAGAGTTTAGCTCTAACCCTAATCAAGCACACCTGAGCATGCGAATCAATGTCTTCAGGATCATTAGAAAATCACAGGTAGGTGAGTTTGATCAGGGTTGGAGCTAAACTCTGCAGCGCATTGGCCCTCCAGGGCAAGATTTGAGGAACCCTGGTCAAGAAGATCAACATGTATCACTTTGACCCTGACCCTCACATTCCTGTTCTGCATCCTGCCGGACCAGGCAGTCCTCATGACCACTTTTCTCCAAGGCCTTCTGCTGGGGGAACACATGTGGCAATATCCTCTGCGCTGCAAGGAGGGCACGTGGCACCAGTTTTTTTTGTGGCTGATGAGTCCCCTCCCCAACAGCTTCATCGTCCTCTCTCTTTTAA
This sequence comes from Sinocyclocheilus rhinocerous, assembly GCF_001515625.1. Taxonomy (NCBI): domain Eukaryota; kingdom Metazoa; phylum Chordata; class Actinopteri; order Cypriniformes; family Cyprinidae; genus Sinocyclocheilus; species Sinocyclocheilus rhinocerous. Next base: position 362,407 of record NW_015658518.1, on the reverse strand, counting down.
AGAGCCTGTGATTAAACTCACCACACCGAGTTTTTGGTCTAATCAAACCCTTCTGCTGGATCTCATTGTTTTTCAGCTCTTTATTGGAGTTCCCGTTGGAAGATTAAAATGTTGATATAATAGGCATAAAAGCTTTTCATTGCACATATACTCTGAATGAGTATTTCCAAATGAAAGCTTACACTGTTAACCATGATTTTGCAAAGTTGTAAATATAAAACAAAGATTATAAGATATAAAACACTGATGACTATGCAGTGATCAAAATAGAGTAAATTGCCCTTTGAGAGTAACTTGATGCTTCAAATAAAGATTGTATCGATTACATTAAGTTAGTAGGTGGCGACAAGTGATTGTTAAAATATTTGTCATTGAATCATTCAATCAAGAGATTCATTCAAAAACACTGATTCAACCAGTAATGAAGCAAATTAAGTCTTTGAGTGAATCATTGAATCATTCATTCAACTTAAAAAAAAATTCTAATAAATTAGATATATTTTTAAATACACTGCAGCAATTAGCATTTTGTCAGAACCTCTAGTAAATTACATGTTGTTTTGTTTAGTTGTCTATTCAGAATCGTGGGAGAATTTTAAACAAATGTTGTGATTTCTCAATTTCTCCAGAACCGTGCAGCTCTAAACAGTTCTAGGTCTTTCTACTTCAAAATGTAATGTGTATTTATTGTTACTTTGTGATTATTAACTAGCAATTTCTAGGTGAAAATCGTTTCAAAATAAATCCTACGCTATTTTTTTTCCCAGTCTACTTGGTTTGTGATTGGCATTTTGGAATAAATGGATCATACACTAGTGTGTTTTTTTTGTAGTAGTAGTGTAGTTTACATCATCTCTAGCTCTAAGTCGTCATGCTTAATTGATCTGTTTTTCCAGCCTGATGTTCACAAACATTCCTATTATCTCCAGCTTACTAAACATCTACACACTCTCACACCCACACTGAGTCCACAGTTGTTAAATCAACAGTTTTGTTCTCCCTTTGACCTCATTGGCTCACTCGCCCAGTGCCAGGCTGTTCAGTGCAGGGTGGGATCACTGGTCACAGACGGGAACAAGAGCTGCTCTGTGCCTCTGTGGGTACGGGACAGCATCGGCCTGATAGTTCAAGCTGTGACTTAGCAGAAACCGAAGAAAGCTCAGCTTAACACTTCACTTACAGCTGTGTGACATAAGCACAGATAATGACATCTCAAGCAGTTAGCCTGCATTTGGGCTCTGTGACATCACCGCTATAGATGTCATAGTATTACATGATGTGGAGCAGACAATGTACACGTGACTGTAGCTTAAACAAAAACAGCTCAATATTAACCGAATTCTCATAAATTGGCCCAAATTGAATATTTTGTTATTTATTTTGAGGGAGAGTTTGTGGAATGCATTCAAACTTGGTAAAATGTGTTAACCAGAGCTGAGAGGTCATATAAAACATAATCATATTTGTGAGGGGCTTCCTGTGACATTCTGGCTTTGTTTGATTCCAGTAGACTACAGTTTGATGTTTTCATGCTGCTAAGCTAATTATGCCATATTCTAATAACGTAAAAAATCCACAAACATTGGTTAAAGTTTTACAAAAAAACTTATTTTTGATATAAATGCTTAATATTTCTATTTATGAAAGCAAACATGTTAAGCAAAATATTACTTGTTTTTAACATTGATAATAAAAAGAAATGTTTCTTGGGCACCAAATTAGGATATTAGAATGATTTCTGAAGGATCATGTGACACTGAAGATGATTGATGCTGAAAATTCAGCTTTGCATCACAGGAATAAATTACATGTTAAAATACAAGTCAAAGTGTAATATTTCACTATATCACTGTTATTACTGTATTTTTGAGCAAATAAATGTAGCCTTTCTTTAAAAATTCTTAAAAAAAAAATATTTTTGACCCCAAACTTGAACATTTATAATAATTTCTCTCTTTTCTGTAAACCATCTTGGCTGATGTTTTTTTTGCAATGCGTTCTGGGATTGCCTTTTCTTGATATCTTATCTTCATATAGATTAACAGCTCACTAGGTGTTAGAATGAAGCTAATGTTTTACTCTATCGACATCTGCACACAATACTTACGAAATTTTCAGTTAATTTATCAATCCATCCATGTAAAAGTGACATTCAAGTTTATGGTTCCTGATCCCCTTTTTTCTAACTTTTTCATTTCTTTTCTTTTTTTTTTTTTTTTGCTGTGGATATTCTACTGTATCTCAGTAACATAGCTCAGTTATGGTGATAACTATATGGCAAGTACATTCTTGTCTATATTTCAACGCTGTGTGACTCAACCACATGCTCTTGTTTACAGTCTTTCTATTTTGGAGAGCATACTGTGTTGGTTACACAGGAAAAAAGAGCAGTCTTTCTGTTTTAAATATTACGCTTTGTGGCCCAACATAAATTTCTGAAGAAGATGTGATGTTGATAAGGTTGGAGTTTTTTCATGAATGTGTTTGTGCATGTGTTGCAGGGTAGATAACTCACCGATGCTTAGTGGTTTATGGCATGTTGTTTACTGAGTCCTGCAGCAACCCGTTTCAAGTATGTTATTTGCCGTATGTGTGCCTGTTCCAAATAAACCCTCTAACAGAAGTTGCCCACATGTTTAGCGTTCCCTGTGGAGGAGGCCTTCCAGTCAGTTTTTCATAGGCAATTGAAAGCAATTGTCCTTCGTGTAGGTTTATGTCTGTTTTGACCTTTTTCAACAGCACCGCAGTTGATGTGTTAATGTGTGCCTGACACACCTCTATGATGCTTGCATGTTCAGGTTGGTTTCCAAAGCATTGCTGTGCTATTTTAAGGTGTTATGAGTGTGTTGTAACGTGTTTTATGCACTTTCAAGGCTGTTCTAGTTGCTAAGCTTCTGCATAGTTTCTAGGTGGTGGTTAAATGACCAAAGTCTGGTCTTAAAATCTTAAAAGTCTTAAAATAGCATGCCACTCAACAAGCAGTATGATTTGAGATATTATTCATATTGGTTGCCCAAAGGTGCTGAGGTTTGTTTAGATACCTAACCTAAGTATTAGCTGTAGGAATAGTGAAATCTGTATTTTCAAGCACAACTAATAACTACTATTTTGCATACTTGACAAATGATGTTGTTTTCATTGTAATATAGGCCTATAACTTGAGCTTGTTCTCTCTCTGTCTGGTTTTTGAGTTAGGTATACTCAATTCACAATTAGGCCTATAACAAATAATATAGGCCTACTACTGTTAAAATATTTGGGGTTGGTAAGATTGTTAATGTTATCGTATTCCTGTGATGGCAAAGCCGAATTTTCAGAAGCCATTACTCCAGTCTTCAAGAATCTTTGATAAATATAACATTCAAAAGGACAGCATTTATTTTAAATATAAATCTTTTTGTAACATTATAAGTGTCTTTACTGTCACATACTAGCAGAATAAAAAACAACAACTTTGAACAGTAGTTAGTTACATAATATTATCCAGATTTTCACCTAAAAAGTAATTCACCTAAATAATGCATTTATTGCAATTATTTTCTTTGGCTCCTTTCTGCTTTTTAGATTGGTTGAAACTATTTTAGATAAATTCTGTGTTTAAATGGAGAAAATGTGTTACACAATGGGCAGATTAGATGTTTGTGCTTCTAACAAGCATTTGCTTCATTGCAAGATGGCACGTTTTAGTATATTTGGTGAAAGTTTTATAGCATGCATGGTACTTTATGGAACTGACTAGATGTCTGAAATGCACTCAAAACTTAAAAACGGCATATTTCCCCTGTTCTAGCAGCCATATCACGTCAACTGACATTTTCAAGTTTTGTGTTTCAGAAAAGTTATGACAATTATATTCCATCAGGCTCCTGGTACATCTGACACTTAAGAGAACATTGACTTACATTGCTGTAATACAAAGCATATGGACTCTTCTGATCAGACTGAAGTGTGACTTTTATTGTCTTTTAGTTGGCTTTTCTCTCACTGCATCATCAATGCAACAGCACGTTCTGGTGGGTCATTTTTTATTGAGTTGAGAATTAGATCATCGTTAGGGAAAAATGACCATTGAAAACCAAGAGCGAGATCTTTCAGCCAAAGGTTCCAGTGCTGCCTTCCATCCCTCTGTTTCTACTCCCAGTATGGAGGCCAAAGCAGTGTGACAGTTTGTTCAGAGTGTGTTTGAGGGCACATATGATGGTGTCATAGACAATACAAGAGTTTGACTAACTGAAGCCAGATGCCTTAGACTTTAGCCTTGGATGTGTCACGCTGCAAATTGAGGGAAACCACACGCACCATTGCAACAGACAGTTTATTGCATGCTTTTGAAGGAAGGGTTATTATGAGTCATTCATTTTGGGGGATTTCTAGTGTCATTTGGATCTCCAGCCATAAAACACATTTTCAGAGTCTGTGAGATGTTCACTCTATTAATATTTTTAATGTTGTTTGCTTAATTTCCATTTTGTACCATTGACAATTTACCATTTCTTTTTGAGTGCAGTACATGTCACTCTCTTAGAAGTCTGCATCGATTGCTTTTTACTCTAGGGTCCTAATTAACCTGTTGAGTTTATATTGCAATAAAGACTTTACATAATACCATACAATTATACTTTGCATATCCTGATTTTATGGTGAATTTATCTCATAAAAAAAAACCATGCATGATAACCAACCCAATATCATGAGATTACGTAACTAAAATAGTAAAATAGTATAACATTTAATATTGGCATAACATGAAAAGAATCATTGGCTTATCAGTATCTGTCAAAATGTTATCAGCGCATCTCTTCTTTAGTAGTTTAATAGTCTTTAGTTTTCTCTAGTTCAAGATTGATTACACAAATTTGCTGTTCACATATCAAAACGTCTCCCAAAATATGAATTGAATGTGAAAAACTGGACTTCTGTACTTTAGAAATGCATGCAGAGTGGTGCATGTGAGCACAGTGGGATGGAGAATGGGGCCCTGGAGAGCCATCCTCACTACCTGAATGAAACCCAGCTAACTGCACACAAAGGGACCTTATTGGCAAGGCACAACCATCCTTTGCGTCCCTCTCTGCCAGCACTCGGTTCAAAAGCACTTTTGTGGGCCTCTACATAGTTCAGGTCTTTTCGGAATTACTACCTCTCTGTGGCTATTAAAGACGTGGGTAACTATTACTTGGCCCGGTCCTCTTCACTGTACTATTATCACTGGGAATTTGATTCTTTATTCTTAACAGGGAGGAAGCGAGCAGTTTGGGAATGTAAAGTAATGTACGGTGTGTGCTGTTGATGACATGTTCAGACCTGTCGCTGACAGTCTCAGCACAACAGTAACTGATATTATTCCACTTATCAGATAGGCAGCTTTGTGAATGCGTAACAAATGTGTTTCCCTGTTTTGCCTCAGCTTTACCTCTTAAAAAAAATTAGACCGGTTTTTTGGACCCTTTCCTGGTGTTCCAGAAGGCCTGTGAGATCTTAAGAGAGCAACTGAAGGCGATTTGTTTGGCAGCTATGCGGCTACGTCTGTAGACCTGATATAAACCATATTTGATGTCGCTTTAATGCAGTCATTAGCGTATCAGAAGGCAGCAGAAAGCTTTCTGATTGCCTCGTGTCCCTGCAGAGCCGGTAGTCCTGGACCATTTATTTCTCAATCACACTAATTAATTCCTGAGGTTTCTCCTGTATCACATTACTGGACATACAGTATTGGCAGATTGAATGCTTGCCATCGCTCACCCTGCTAGTTTCCCAAGAGACTGCCTTGTCATTTAGTCATTTAAAAACTTTTTTTTTTAAATGTCATTCTGCATTACAGGAATACATCAGAAAAAGGCTGAGATCATTTTTTTTCTTGTCCTCAGGTGAACTTTTTCAGGTCAAGTGGAATTAGATGCTATATGAACCACTTCTGTTGAAGTGAGTTGTAATATCAATACCATATTCTTCATACTTTGTCGCTTTGCGGTAAATGGCACTCGGTACACGTCTGGAACACTCAAATTCTGACTTTTTCCCCCTTTCCTATGCGTTTCTTTTGGCCTACCCTTTGTGTATGTGTATGAATCGTTGGATTGAACAATAAAGGATAGCCTGCCATATAATTTTTTTTATACATGCATTTTTATGCCCTGCAAACTTAAACATTTCAATTTCTGTTGCATTGGTTGTAAATTCTGTCAACTTTCTCAACTGTCAACTTTTTAAACTCTTAAGCTTGGTAAAATTTATACGTTGTTATAATAATAATAATAATATTATTATTATTTAAAAATATTTTGTTTTATTATGTTGATTAATGAATTGATAAATTAATCAATTTACTATAAACTTTATTTTTAAGTAAGGGTCTGGGCAGAGAGAGAGAGAGAGATTGCAAGCTCATAGACAGGAGTGTGTTCGACCAAAGTCTCTTTCTAGGTTCGACTTGAAGCAGCAATGCGCAGACCAATCGCTGTATGACATCAAAGCACCGCGAGAGCTACAGTCTGGGGGTCTGACCCCCCTAAAGAAGGCTTGATCCCCCCTGATGGACGTCAAAACTAGATGTAGGGGCGGTCGGATAGAAAGTAGGCTAGCCTACGCATAATATGGAGATTTACTTGTAAATATTAATATGTATTTCTATAGCTCTGACTGATTTAAAAAAATGTAATTTTGGCAGCCCCTCAAATGGGTCGTATTGACAGTACCTGAGCGGTTGAAGAATACGCTACAGCGCTCATTCAAATCAAATCATTCACTTAAGACAGGGATTTGTCACCACCTACTGGCGCTTTAAGTTTTATATTTAGAGTATTGTTTCTTTTTAAAAAATAATTTTATGTTTCACTAGCCTATTTGTATTTTTGTATGTTGAATTAAAATATTTCTTTCTAAAGATACTTATTTCTTTCTAAAGCTACTTTTTTGTAATGTCTATTCAGTGTTTTTTTCTAAATTAATACTAACTATTATCTTTAATAACAACTTTATCTTTAATTAATCGGCACATGATGTGCATGTTAATTAATTAATCTTATTAATTTGATTATTTAATTGGCCCGTTATGTAATTAATACGATTTTTTTTTAAAAACAATCACTTGACAGCCCTATTTAAAACATAAGAAATACCCCCCCCCCATGGTCACTGTGTAATTCGCACCCTGCTCACATCCACGTCGGCGTGGAAGTTTTTCATTGTGAGTTAAACAGACACAAAGTTTGCAATTTGTAATACAATATTGACTGTTATTGCTCAAGTTCGCTGACGAAGTTTCAATCGAAGCCACAGCAGAACTGTTTTTCAATTCAATTAAAGTTTATTTGTATAGTGCTTTTCACGATGCAAATCGTTGCAAAGCAACTTTACAGTAAATTAGGTTATACAATATTTAGTAGTAGCTTATCAGTGGTGACTGTCAGTTAATAAACATATGGCAGAAATGTAAGGAAAAATCTATTAAAGACGTAATCAAACAGACGATAAACACTAGTAACAGCAATTATTATATGATGCAATCAAACTTATAGCAAAATGTGGTAGTTCTGTATGTTGTTTCAGGGTTGGCATCATCTGAGGTCCTCTGAGGGGTTGGCATCATCTCTTCTCAGGTGTTCTGGATCCAGACTGAAGCTTGTGTAAATCCTAGTTACCACGGGATGTCAATCCCGTGGCAAAAACAGAGAAACAAATAGAGACATAATTAGCATAGCTGCTGTTCCAACCAAGTAAAATTGATTTGTTTAACCCAAGCTAAAGAATAATAATGTGCATTTGATCAGATATAACTGCAGTACAAGATTATGAGATGCATTATTTGAATGCTTGGCCAAAGAGATGTGTCTTTAATCTAGATTTAAACAGAACTGTTCAAAACTGTTTTGTGTCTCCGAGCAAGACAGCGGTGTTTCGATACTGAATGAATCCACGTTTTTGAACGAATCAAGTGAGTCAATGATTCAGTAACCCATTCATAAAGACAGTAGTCACTTGCCTCATTTTTGAATGAATCAGCCGTTTGAATGAATGACTAATGACTCGCTCATTTTCCCAACATTTTTAACTTGTATGTTCAAAAATATTTAAAACATTAATCTTATAAAATTAAATTTATATTTTTATTTTAAATTATAAAATGCATTTATGTATTATGCCCCAGAATGGATATTATTCAGGATGGATGGGGAGGGGGGAAGATTTCTATTTTAAATAAATGCTCTTCTTTTTAACTTTTTATTCATCTAAGAATCCTGAAAAATTTAATGTATATTAAAATAGAAAAACGTTACTTTACATCGTAATACTATTTCACAATATACATTTTTTCCTGTATTTTTGATCAAATAAATGCAGCCTTGATGAGCATAAGAAACTCCTTTAAAAAACTTAAAAAATCGTTCTGATCCCAAACTTTTGAACGGTAGTGTATATATAATTGTTTTTGTATTGCGCAAAGTATTATATTGTGGAAAATGTTGGCAGGCCAAGCAGAAATGTAAACTACTGGTCTCAAAAAAAAAAAAAAAATAATCTGATAAATAAATCTCTATTGTTGAGCCTTGATTTCCTAAGAACAGACTGATGTTCATGGTCAGTCTTTATTCAAGAGTCTAAAGGCACTTAACATTGACTTTAGCTGCATGAGTCACTGTTTAATTAGCTACATTGCATGGAAATTCCAGAAACTTTTGTTGTGTAGTTTCCTGTAATATTCATCAGAAATTATTTATATTACAAGGTTTATCAACGTCAAAGACATTGGGCATTAATTTACATTACTTGAGTGTTTTGTGTCTTGTAAAGGGTTGTGATTTGCCATTAAGAAAGCCTGTTGAATTATATTTCAATTCCTGTATTTGAATTGAAAGCAAATGGGTTGCAAAATTGTAATTGTATTTTGAATTCAAGGAAGGTGAATAATTGTTGAAGCGGTTTGTGTAGCTCTAGGCAACATGAGGTGGTTTATCAAAGCTCAAGCAATCTAGCTGTTTTTCTCAATTCATACAAAAGTCAGACCTCAAACTGTAGGATTTACACCAATGCCTCCCAGCAGAACAGCCCTTGAAATACGTGGTTGGTGAAATCAGCTAGTATGTGAGGTTGTACCACAGAGTTTGATAAGTACACGAATCATAGTTTTTCTTGGAAGACCTCAAAAAGGCTGCCTTCATAAGAGTTTGCGTCAGTTCTGTCTGATTGACTGTGGTGAACTGTTGGCTTGGTGAACCACTATGCAACAGTACATTCGTTTTACAATCACACTGTAACATAATCTGTTTGGTTGTTGAGCGACAATGTGCTTTTAAGTTAGTCTGCAGCAGCTGATGAATTTCAGATGATAGACACATGATCTTTCTGGATACATTTGCAAAAATGAAAAGTTTTGTTCAGTTTTTTTTTACGCTATTTGTAATTTTTAGCCTATACAGGATTCCTTGGTGTACGAATGGTAGCAGATGATAATATTATATGAGTACCATATACTATAGAATTTCCTTTAATGGTTCTTAAAAGAATACCTTTATATATATATATCTTTTTTTTTTATTAGTGCTGTCAAATAATTCTAAATTCGAACTAAATTTGAATATTGTACTTAAATATTATTAAAATTCGAATTATATTCGAATTTAAAATGCATAATTTCAGTTAGGGTGAAGAAAAGCTTTTGGCTTCTCTTCTGAGGTCACAAGAGGGCGCATCGAGCAAAATATTACTAATGCACATTTATTCAACGCATAAGATAACATGACTATCTGAGAAAAAAAAAGTGCATAATGTTTAAAATAATGTTTAAAAACAAATTAGAATGAATTAAGTTGCTTAAACAACTATAAACAAAACAGCATCATGCATGTATGCATAGTTTAATACAAAGGGCCGAAAGCCAATCACACAGAGTACATTTTTCATTTAAAAACACGAGTTGCAGTGGGAAAAACCGCCCCCATAAAGTCTCGAGATATGTTTTTTCAAAGTTAAACTTGCATTAATTTTTATATATATATATAGTCTTTTGGACATGATACCTTTTGGACTCATCCAGTTATAATGATTTTGTTTTCTTGTGTATTAGAAGTGTCTTGTCGGTGATGCTTTTTAAAAGGCAGTAATTATGTATAATGTGAAGACTCTAAATTTAGACATGATTGATATGCATAACAGGGTCAGTCTAATGTGTTCTATAATTCTAGCCTGTTTTACATGTCAGTCATTAGCCCTTGTTTCAGTAATCCATTTTTATTTTTAAATGGCTAATAGCTGGATGTCAGAAAAGCCGCTAGATAGATTGCAGATTTTGCACAATGTGTAAAGAATATTTTGTGCAAAGCTCAATCATAAGATCAGCTCAGTAAGTTTAAAATGACTGATTTATGCATTAGAAGAAATTACGAGAATAACAGAATATGTAGCAGAAAGATGATCAAGTGATCAAACGGGCAAATATATTAATGTGATATATGTTCAATTGTTGAGTTCTACTACCGTGATTTCTGATTTTTTTGTGTTTGTGTGTGTGTGGTTGTCTTTCAGGTTTTGGGTAAGATGTCTGCTCTGTGTTTTGGAATGCTCTTCATAATTGCTATGTTGCTTTGGCTGTTTCTGGAGAGATTGTTTTCTATTCAAAGGTGTGGCAGCGTACAAAGATGTTCTATGCAATTTTGCCTCTGACAGTCATCATGGATATGTAGGGCAGGACATTTCAAGTATGAAAAAGTTAGATTTTCTCAGTATCATTTTAGTCTAGAACTCACAAAGAAGGTCAAATGAAACTAGATTTGACATATTCTAAAGAAAATATGTGTGGTGCTTGCTGAAAACACTCTTACAATTCCAGGGTGTTTGTGGTGGTTGTTATGAGATTACGAAGGTCTGGATTGTTCTGGATCGTTGCTTACAGACTTAAGTTAAAAGAACCCAAAATTACAAAACGTGTTTACATGCCTCATTTTTGAGAGAACTTGAAAGAATAAATGCATGTACACTACCAGTTCACCACTCTGCTCACCAAGCCTGCATTTATTTGATCCAAAGTACAGCAAAAACAGTAAAATTTTGAAATATGTTTTACTATTTAAAATAACTGTTTTCTGTTTGAATTTTAAAATGTAGTTTATTCCTGTGATTTTCAAAGCTGAATTTTTAGCATCATTACTCCAGTCACATCCTTCAGAAATCATTCTAATCATTCTTTATTATTATTATTAATATTATTATTATTATTATTGTTGTTGTTGAAAACCGATTAATAGTAGATTTTTTTCAGGTTTCTTTGATAAATAGAAAGTTCAGAAGAACAGCATTTATCTGAAATAGTATTGTTTTGTAACATTATAAATGTCTTTATTATCACGTTTGATCAATTTAAAGCATCCTTGTTAAATAAAAGTATTAATTTCTATAATCCCCCCCTCCCCCCCAAAAAATAATAAAAATTATACTGACTCTAAGATTTTGAATGGTATAGTGCATAATGTTACAAAAGCTTTTTTATTTCAGATAAATGCTGATCTTTGGATCTTTCTATTCATCAAAGAATCCTGAAAAAAAATTTACTCAACTGTTTTAAATATTGATAATAATAATAATAATAAATGTTTCTTGAACAGCAAATCAGCATATTAGAATGTTTTCTGTGTAACCGTGAAGACTGTAGTAATGATGCCGAAATTTTAGCTTTGATCACAGGAATAAATGACATTTTAAAATCCATTCAAATAGAAAGCAGCTATTTTAAATAGTAAAAATATTTAGCTATTACTGCTTTTGCTGTATTTTGAATCAAATAAATGCAGGCTTGGTGAGCAGAAGACAATTCTTTAAAAAACATAAAAAATCTTACTGTTCAAAAACGTTTGACTGGTAGAGTAGGAGACAACTTTTTAAACGAGTAAATCAAGTACCTTTGTGAAAGTTAGTTTAATTTTTGGTTTGATTGATAACTTTTGTGATTTCAGTGGTACAGAAATAACATTAGGTTTAAAAAATAATGACACACTTTAGCTTTAAGCTAAACCATGTTAGTGGCACAGTTCCATTATTGAAATCCCTGGTAGCGCTGTTAGCTTGCTAGTTATATAGCAGCATTTTATATGTTTATAATAACCACTTTTCACTTTGTTGTTTTGTTGATTAACTTTGTTTTAGTGGCAGATCTGATGGGCCACAAGTCATTTAAAACATAAAATAGCCAGTTTAAATGTGGTCGTGGTGTGCTACTTGTAAGTTCAGACATTTTTCATGTGGTTCAGGTTTAGGTTTAGGTTTTTTGCCTGCTGTTGACCTACAGTTGTTTGAAAAGAAATCATTTAGCTCACACATTTAACAATAGATCATAATAATATTGCAAATATTGGACTTGCTTATGGAGATCAATGATATTAATAAAAACAAGTCTGGAATAACATTTGCGTCATTACTTGATGGCTTAAAGGCAGAGTAAGTGATTTTTCAAAAACACTTTAGAAAACTGATTCGGGCCGAATCGCAAAACAAACTTGTAGCCAACCAGCAATAAGGGGCGTGTCTACTCGTGATGTGGAGGAGAGCGCGTTCAGTGCATGGGACGGACATTAGCCGAGCGACAGAAAGATAGAGATGGCGGATAAAAAACAAAAGAGGAAAACGTCTGCGGAACGATAAGGCAAGAAGTAGGACCCGTGTAAATATCGGATCAGCTTTCCAGCGCTGGAGAGAAATCAAGGAGCGGAGGCCTGCGATCGGACGCCGAGGTTGCTATGTTTCTTCTCAGTAGGTGAGTAACACCGTGTCTACAACAACTAAAGTCTGCCTACACTGGACGCGAGAAAGAGGTCAAACGACCGTTGAAAACCATTTGAAATGTGTCAGCACGTCATAAATAGAACCCGGCAGCAGTTTTCTGTCGGGATTTGTTGCGCCGCGCCGCTCACGTCCGTAGACACGGTGTAACATTGGTTTTGCTTTGTTTCACAGAACTAATCGTTGCCTGGGTTGCGTACGTATATGTGGGGCGGAGCTATCAAAATAGGGGCAAGACCCTTTTGGGGTAGAGGCGTGTTTGTTTTGGTGATTTCTACACTGGACGCGATCAAAGGGCCGTTGAAAACCCTTTGAAATTTGTGTCAGCACGTCATAATAGAACCCGGCAGCAGTTTTCTGTCGGGGATTTGTTGTGCCGCGCCGCTCACGTCCGTAGACATGGTGTAACATTGGTTTTGCTTTGTTTCACAGAACTAATCGTTGCCTGGGTTGCGTACGTATATGTGGGGCGGAGCTATCAAAATAGGGGCAAGACCCTTTTGGGGTAGGGGCGTGTTTGTTTTGGTGATGTCAAATATCAACATTGGCTACCAGAAATCACTTACTCTGCCTTTAAATAAATGTTAATTTATTTGTCGATCAGGAGAATTTCATCGAGAAGCTCTTGGAGAACAGCCTGGCTTTCAGTTTTTCCGACATGAAACATTTGTGATCTTGATGGACTGAAGCCCTGTTTTTACAGCAGTGATTTAACCAGCTCCAGATGCAATTCCATAAATCTGATCACCTCTTTTCTAAGCCTTTGAAAACTTATTCAGAAGCTCTTATGCACAGCCAAGAGTCCCCCTCTCTTTCTGCATGGATTTATTAGCTGTGGTGGGGTCTGCAATCTGCTCAGTTTGCCAGTGTGAGAGGAAAACTGCTGGACTAGTGTGAACTTTGCTGTAGATCTGTGAAAGATGAGGAGTGCCACTTTGTTTTTCCACAAAGGAATTAAATGGGGAAAATGATAAATGTATTTATTTTAATTGATGAACACATTTCAAATTACTGATTTATTTACATTTTACTTAAACTTTAATTATTAGACTTTTAATATTTTGTATCAAATGCAGTATGATACATTTTTATGTGACTTTACGATTTAAAAGTCCACATGCATGGATTCTGCACAGGATTTTTTTTAAAAATATATATATTTTAACATTTGTAGAATATGCTTTCTGTTTATAGCTTGGTTTAACACATTTTAACATTAATATTTCCTTCAAACTAAGAATAAAAATGTCTGCTGATTCTGTTATGACACAATAAAAACAATTTTTTTTAACTTTTTAAATGACATTGTACTTATAAATAATCAAAGGCTTAAAGTCTAATAGGGGAATCGTTCATATTTAATTTTTGGAATTATAACGTATTTCATAACAGTTTCTTATTCAGAGCAGTCAATAAGGAGAGAATGACTCAATGAAACATTCCTGGGATCATTTATTATTGGATGAAAATGATTCTTTTATTCCATTGCTTAATATCATAATTAAGTTACATTTTTCATCATTTGAAAGTGTAATCTTTAGGATTTAGAATGTTTCAAGTTATCAGGTAACACCAAATATGTTCTGATTGGGAGTATAATCCTTTTATTTCATCTGTTGCTTTTTGTATAAAAAAATTCTCATGTCAGCTTTAAAATGATCTAAAGCCTGTGGTTGAGCGCCTGACTGCTTTTGAGAGCAGTCGTGTTTTTCTGCACCTGAGGTTGCAGCCATCTGGCCACACCGCCATCCACCGCTACTACTGACCTCCCATGAATGATGTCCTCATAGTGATGACCATCTTTAGCCGCTCCATCCCTCATTTCTCAGCATGGTGAATAGCCTGTCTGACTGATTGATATGGCGAATCCTTGGAGAAATCGCACTCGCATAAAATGACACAACAGAGCTGTATATCACCGTTCAAAGTTGGATATTGCTGTCGAAAACCATTTTTGATGTGAGTGTATTTCAGCATGGCTGGCAATTAATCTCTGTATTCTGTCTTTTCTGTATTATGCTTGGAGTGTTTAAAGCAGTTAAAAAATTATTTAAATGTATGTACATGCATACATTTTAAATTCGTTTTGTGTGTGTAATTTTACTACCTCACTTTTACGTTTAATAATATAATATATTTTTAATAAAGTTATATTTAACCATTGTTTATTTTAACAGTATTATTTTTTGTATTTTGTTCAATTTTAATAATATTTTAAAAAAAGTAATTTAATGTTTTATTTATTTAATGTTTTACTTATTTATTTATTTAATATAATTTATTTATTTATTTAATGTAATGTATTTATTTATTTATTTAATTTTATTTATTTATTTGCCTTTTTCATATATTTATTTTTATATTTTATCAAGTTTGGGATCAGTAAAATTTTTAATGAGCGTAAAGAAGTCTCTTATGCGCATCAAGGTGGCATTTGTTTGATTTAAAAATGCAGAAAAAACAGTAATATTGTGAAATATTATTGCAATTTAAAATCATGGTTTTCTATTTTAAAATACTTTGAAATATAATTTATTCCTGTGATGCACAGCAGAATTTTCAAAGCTGAATCATGCCGATTGAAGTAGTTTGATCGATCTAACCCATAGGGTTTGGATGTTTCACATATAGTATTTTCTATAATTACTGACTCATCAAGTCCGCTGTAAAGGCTTTACATTTGTTACATGATATAGTAGGTGGGTGGAGAAATGAATGATCTCTCACAGTCACAGATGATACATGGAGACATTTACACAAACCTTACGTAACTGCCTGTCATCCCATGATGCTTTGCTGCTTCATATGGGAGATTGAATATGTACTGGCTGGTTTTGGCAGGATGTGTTGTGATGCGTTAGCTGTGTTTGGATAAGACTTTCAATGAGGGGAAACTGAATGAGCTCCACACCCATTGTCTGGCGCTCAGCAGCAGACCAATGAACAGAGGGTGTCAATGAGAGGGCATGCAATCGCACTGGTGTGTTTACTGAATGTAAGCCAAGTAAACCCAGCACTGATGGTTGCTCTTCAGAGGGTATAGGAAGATCAATGTTGGGAGTAGATGGAAATATTTACCACAATCTAGAAATGCAGGACTGAGATTTACCAAATACGCTGATGTTTGACCTCAGCATCACTGATTTGAACACAAGATTGTGTTGTTCTGGTTAAAGGTGCTTCCTGCATGTATTGTTCTATTAATTGCTTTTGATCAAGGTTAACCGGCAGATACTCACCTACATATAAATTTTATTAGTTGGACTCTTTATATCACTTGCCCTCTTTATCAGCCAGTTAGCCTTGTTTCAGGGTTGTTTCATCATATTGAAGGTTAAAATTAATGTAAAAGGATGATTTTTAAGGGGCCATATCAGTCACATTTTCGATTCCATAGTTTGAGTTCTTTGGAATTAATCTTTCTTTCTTTCTTTCTTTCTTTATTTCTTTCTTCCTTCCTTCCTTCCTTCCTTCCTTCCTTCCTTCTTCAGTTTAAATTCAGTTTTAATCCTGTTATTTTTGTATTATTAATATAGTGTTGTTATTGTGTTATTTAACAACAACAATTGCCCAAGCAAACAAAACCCTTTAGAATAATAAAAAATAATAATAAAATAATAATAAAAAAATAATAATTAAATAATTAAAATAATCATAAAATAAAAAAATAATAATAATTAAAAAAAAATATACATATATATATATAATAAAAAAAAAATAATAATAATAATTATAATAAAATAAAATAAAAAACAAAATAAACAATAAAAATAATAATCTAAACTAAATTATTATTATTATGTATTATTATTATTATTATTATTATTATTATATTTTTTTCTGCTTGGGCAATATCTTTTATTACTCTTAAGGATCCCAATGTTAGGAAAGTTGGCTAAAGTTTCATTTCAGACTATGGTTTGCACATTGCAGGATGGAATTTGTGTATTGTGAATGTGTCTAAATTTAATGCAGGCAGAAAATAGGCTGCTATTGAAAGATGGGACAGTGCAAACTGTATTTGTCCCAACAAGAAAATTGTGATAAAGTGCTGTTTCTCATTGCACAAAAGAGTCATTTATGGAGGTCATAAGGACAGTTTTTTTTTTAATGATGTTTTAGCACAAAAACTTTTATTAACATTACATTTATAGGTACAATGATTTAGGGAAAATTAATGATATGAAATTAATGAGAACTATCACTAAGTAGCCTACTTCAAGTTACACTACGTTCTCCCAACACCCTGAAAGCAATCTGCGTGGTATGTGATCAATATCCTGTAGGCGTCTGTCTTTAGTGCTGCTAAACTTGACGGGATGCAGGTTGCGTTCCATGCGATCATACTGAATGACTGGACGAGCACGAGTCTCCCCTCAGCAGCTGCTCTGTGACTCTGTGGTGGACCATTTTTATTTCCTTTTCCCCCTCTTTTCTTGAATCCTGGTGTACGTTCCCATGCCCACAGCGTATCCCGAGCCACAGCACATGCTCAAATACTTCATTTACTGCTCAGCCGCAAAGCACTGCTTTGTTTCTCCTTTCTTATTCTCTATCTTTTGGAAAGTACAGCGCCATACGTGGCATTTTTAATAGAACCATTCCTACATTTTATTCTGGAATTTTCCAGTGAGACCCCATATCATTAATGACTTTTGGTTGTTTTTTGTAGTTGTTGTGGCTTGGAATAGAGGTCCGCACAGTGTGCAGTTTTAAAAACAGCAACATTGACAGTCATTTTTTTCTGCTTAACCCTGTTTGCATTGATCCTCTGGGAACTTATGTACTTAGTTGCTTTTTATTCAACTTATTTTTTTATTAATTTTCTTTTTACTTTTAATATTTTACTTTATTCTTGTTGACTTATTTTTTTCATTTCCTAAATTTGAGTTTATCATCTTATTTACTTAATTTTTATTCATGTATTATTTATTTAGTTAGTTTTAATATTTACTTTTATTTACTTATTTTTTTTATTTACACATTATTTATATATATTTTTATTTTATTTACTTATTTGTTTTATTTACACATTATTTATATATATTTTTATTTTTTATTTATTTAATTTGCTTATATACTTCATTGATTGTATTTATTTACTTGTTTTTTTATTATTTACTTAAGTGTGAAACAGGATATTCTGGAATTTCAAGAATAATTCTAGGAATTTCTACAGATGGAAAAATAAAGAACACTGCGTGTGTAGTTATTTGGCAACGTAAACCTGTGTGGTTGCATCTAAAATAGTTCATTTAGAAACTTTTCTCCTTTGCTAGATTGGCTTTATTATTTTTGTCATACACATTATTTATATATATTTTTATTTTTTATTTATTTAATTTGCTTATATACTTCATTGATTGTATTTATTTACTTGTTTTTTTATTATTTACTTAAGTGTGAAACAGGATATTCTGGAATTTCAAGAATAATTCTAGGAATTTCTACAGATGGAAAAATAAAGAACACTGCATGTGTAGTTATTTGGCAACGTAAACCTGTATGGTTGCATCTAAAATAGTTCATTTAGAAACTTTTTTCCTTTGCTAGATTGGCTTTATTATTTTCGTCATACTTTGGGCAATTATTATCAATATTTGGTTCAGTTTGTTGAAAACAGAGTATTATAATGCCATAGTTTATTGATTTGTCCCATCACTTGTAATATGAACCCATCTTCTTCACATTGGTTTTCATAGGCTATGACTGAGAAAGGTTTCAGGACCATAAAACACATGTGGAATACTGAAAACCATTTTGTTGGGAGCCATGTGGTATTTTGTCATGCATAAAATTCGCAGGGCATTAAAGATGTAATATTGTTGGTATGATGTCCTAAAATAGAAGCTGTTATTTGATTTTAACAGTGCGGCCCCTGGTCAAGAAAATGATTTATGTTTTTAATGCTCTAATTTTTATGGATCAAGGAATTTGTTGCTGCCAATAACAACCTGCACATTTGAACAGTTAGAGTTTCTCTATCATCCTTTCAAAGGATCAACCAGAGGACTAAAAATGAGTTACATTATTCTTCTGTCTTTTTTTCAGCACGTTTGGTTCCACATGCACTCCAGCCTCCATCAATTTCCCTGTCAAACTTGATGAGAGCACACCATGTTCTTTTAAATCAATGGTCTGAAATGACCTTGACTTTTTTGTAATTATTTTTTTTTACACATGACCTCCTTATTAAGAGGCTGGTTCCATTAAACATTTCCTTTGTAAACCAATTAAGAAAATGGATCAGTATGCCCTGTTGAAAAATAACATAAGGGGGTTATTAAAGTAATTGGGTCAAAATTAAGTTTTCATGTGTTTCTCTCTCTCACTATAGACATAATTCTGCATTCATACTGTAATCGTCTGTGTGTTTTTCTGTGAATGGGATGGTGAGCTGAAAAACTACAGAGTGAGATTGGCTGTCTGGGTAGTGTTGCTTCCAGTCAGGTAGTCTCTTTGGACCAGTTTCTATTGTGAAAGGGAACAGATTTCCTCTGCAGAGAAATTTGTACCTGTATAGCATCAAAAATTGAGCAGGACAATATTAAAGTGCATTTCGGTAGGGTAGTAATTAACATCTTAGGTAAGTGGGGGTGTTTGAAAGCATGCAGTGCAAACCTCAAAGTGTCAGCAAAGCACTAGAGGCTAAATTAGACATTAGCTTATAAATTACAAAAATGCATTGAGGTCAAGCGCAAAGTGAATGTTAATTTGGTGTAATTCAGTTTTACAAATGCCCTTGATGCAAAGGTAGGAAAAGTGTCAAGGCTATAAATGGATTCAAAGTGATCGTTTCCCCAAAAATAGTAATTTTCATGTTCTTCTTTCTTTTAGGGAACACAAAAGATGATGTTTTGAAGAATGTAGTTGGTTGGTAAACTTATTGGCTGTTATGTGATGGAGTGAATGAGGGCATGGGATGTTAAGAATCAAAAGGAATATGGAAAAGGACCATAAAAGCATCATAAACCTCTAGATATCTTTGTGTGAGGAGCAGACTGAAATTGAAGTCATTGCTCTCTTAAAATCATGATACCCACCCATGTTTTAATGCCTGATTGGTGAATGAATCAATCTTTTGAGTTGGATCTTTTTAATGAATTATTTGAACTAGTTCACACAACCCGGCTGAATTATTCGTTTACAAAGATTATAAGTGAATAAGGACTTACATATTGGTCAAAGCTATTGGATGATTTAAAGAAAACTTGAAATATAGCTTGCTGGTTGTGTGTGCTTGATTTTTATGGTTTTGTGTCCTTTTTTGAAGATTTAAACCATCGTTTCCCATTTATAGTCATTCCATGAAAAATAACTGCATTCTCCAAAACATCTCATTTGTGTTCCAGTCCAAGAAAGAAAGTCATTAATGTTTGAAACGACAACAACAATGTTGGTAAGTTGACTTCATTTTTATATTTTGGGTGAGCTATGAAACTAGCCCACAGAAGTTAAAAAGGAGTGTAGAACTCTTATATATTCACACACACATACACAATGTGTTCTCTCAGCACTGAATGCTGACAAAATGACTTAAATTTAAGTCCAAATTTGTGCCATGTCTATCTGCTGAGAATATAGATGCCCTGTTTGGTATGCTGGACTGGCAGCTTTCTGAAGATCCTGATTGCCCACTGTGATGGTGGTCCCTGAGGCAGGAAACTGAAGTGTTCACTGCCTGGAGCTGAGACGCATAGTAACATCTGGCTCTGAACAGCCGTGCGAATGGGCATTGCCAGGACAGAGAGACATAGACCCAGGCTGTGTCAGGTGTTTGTACTAGGAGGGAAAGCTGATGAAAGCAGTTTCAGAACAAGTTCAAGTTGATAATTCTTCCTCTACAACTCAGTTGATGGCAACTTTTTGCAGTTTGCAATGTGATCAAACACACCATTTGCTCTGACTTATTAATGTGTTTGTTATTTCTTCAGATGCTTTAAATTAGGGAAAAGGTCATGTTTAATTTAAATGGAATGCTGAATTAAATTACAAAAGGCAAGACACAAACAAACAATGAGAGGCTTTTAAGTGTTTTGGGTACCTTGAGTGCAGCTCAAGTGGTTTGCATTTAGCAAAATTTCCATGTCTACTCTATCCAGTTCTGGCCTTCACTGTAAAAAAAATTCTGTAGTTTTTACAAAATAATTTTGGCAGCTGTGGTTGCCAGAATAATTTTGTAAAAAATACAGAAAAACTGTAAACACATTTACGGTATAAAAATAAATTTTACAGTATAAAATTGTAATTTACAAACAAGAAAATTTGAATGTTAACCAGTAAATTCAACAATGCACACTGCTATTAAAATCTGTTTTGTACCTTTAACATACTGACAACCACCATAATAATGCAGGTGGTAAAAGAGAAAGCCACATGAAGAATCAAAGCTCATCACAAGTAGCTTCGCCACAAGCAGAAGTATATACTAATATATAGAAGGTGCACAGAGTCATTCATGGAAACACAAAACACCATCATGGTAACACACATGATACTTAAATAATGCATTAAACTTTCATTAAACAACAGAAGATGTAACATAAAGCCCAAATATACATAACTAATAACAAAAACTATTTAAAAAAACATGGTTATTTAAACAAAATACTTTCAAATGTGGAGTGTCATGCAGGGAATTCTGGGAATATCAGTTTACAGTTTTTGACTGTAAATTATACATTGATTTGTTATTTTTACTTCTAAAAACTGTAAAATTAACAGCATTTTACTGTAAAATTACATGAAATGTCTGGTTAGATATTTTACAGTTTTTCCCTGTACGGGAACTTACTGTTAACCTATTAACAGTTTTTTTTCAGTAGCGTTTTTACAAAATTTTACAGTTAAAATTACACTTATTTTTTACAGTGTTGCACAAGTCTTTTCTCTTGCCCAAACAGGTTGGATCCTCAAGTTAAGAGTCATATTGTGAGGAATCAACATTTACTTGATATTTTTAGATTAAAGAGCTTGATGAGTGCATTAACACACAAGCATCCACAGTGACACCTGTTGAGTGATGATAAACTTGGCCCATTCATGGTGAGATGTGCTGTTCCCAATGTTGGTCTGAATGAGTGTCTGAAGTTTATTTTTAACAAGGTACCTTATCAGTTCTGTCTATTATTTTTCTTTAATGAGTATTTTTTTTGTGTCAGTATCAGAGAAGAATGACACCGAGCTTTCCTGCCTGACTCTCGAGGGCAATAATTATTTGAATTATTTGAATTATTATTGTTATTATTATTATTATCATCATCATCATTATTAATAATAATAATAATAATAATAATAATAATAATAATAATAATTATTATTATTATTAATAATAATTATTGTTGTTGTTTGTTTCCTTTTTGTTTAATTACAGCCTCATCACTCCAATTCTCAACCCCTGGAAGCCATGCTTTTACGACAATGATAGAGAAATCTCATTAAACAACAATCTCTCATTTTAGATTCTTTTATTAGATTCATGCAGGTGCTTCATGGATTGGGGAACAAATAACTGACTACAACTAGGTCAGTCATACTCTAGTGCCTTTTATTAGCAAATAACACAGACTGTAGTGCTGATTTTGGACAAACTTCTGGAGAATTTATGAGCAGACAACATTTTATAAGAACTTTCTTTCTTTCTTTCTTTCTTTCAAAATTGTGATGCTTGCTTACCTGCTAATGAAGAGTTAAAGTGGATGCATCAGCGTTGTTAGGGAAGGTGATGGCGAT
The DNA here is from genome assembly GCF_001515625.1 of Sinocyclocheilus rhinocerous. Classification (NCBI taxonomy): domain Eukaryota; kingdom Metazoa; phylum Chordata; class Actinopteri; order Cypriniformes; family Cyprinidae; genus Sinocyclocheilus; species Sinocyclocheilus rhinocerous. The sequence goes on along the minus strand of NW_015658518.1, from coordinate 339,907 downwards.
CTGTATTGCACCATGGACACCAGACAAGATATTACTCAGTCCTATGGCTGTGTGTGTTTAGTTTAAAGATTCCTTGCCATGTAGCAGATTCTTTTCATCCAAAGCAATTTAGTATCCTGATAGCAGTTAGCGTCCCCCTGGAGAAGGCGGCCGAGGACACAGTGTTGATTGTGATGGCAGTAATAGAGCCTGCAATGTCTCTGTTAGCAGTCCATATTATTAACCATAAAGCCCTTATGTTTTCTTTTTTCTTTAACCTGATGTGTTGCTTTCACTTTTCGGCCTGTATGTCCAGCCCCACAAAAGATCACGTTCAGAAATTGGACTTAACCTTTTGACTTTATATATTCTCTTCATAAAGGTCCCCTTTCAGCAAACCTCTCCAGTCTGCTCTTATGTTTTCATTGCAATTTTTTTTTGTGAGGGTCAAAGCTGATCTCATGTCTTTATAAACATTATTTTAGCAAAAAATGTTTCTACACGATCAGTGTTGCCAGTCTCTCTTGTGTATGAACACAGAGGCAGTGTGCTTTTAGTTGAGGTGAACATGGAGACTGCATTAATGGTTTTCTTAGTAGTATGTCCCAAATTCACCTGTCCACCTTGGTTGCATTAGATTATCTGGTTGTTTTCTCAAGTCTCGTATTCTCATATGCTCAACCAGATTGAATTTATTTAATTGAAAATATTGTAAAACACTAATTCATTTTGTTTTCAGGATTCTTAAATGAATAGAAAGTTCAAAAGAACACCATTTATAAAGTGTTTTTGTAAAAAAAAAACTCACTTTTGATGAATTTAATACATCCATGCTGCATGAATAAAAGTAATAATTTCTTTCAAAAGGGTAAAAAAACAACAACAACTTGGCCCTGAACTTTTGAAGAGTAGTGTATATGTATATATATATATATATATATATATATACACTGTTCTTAATAATAGTGTTGCCAGAGATCAATTAATGTACACATTAAGCATATTCAAAGGTGCATTATAAATCATACCCTGCATTCATTTGCACCATCGTATTTTCCCATTAATTCTTAAAAACGTGTTCCTTAAGTTGGATTCTTTAAGTAGTTATGTAAGAGTTTCCAGTTTTGTAATATCTGCACATCGATCTTTGGTAGGTAGATCCTCCTGGTACCACTTATGAGTTATAGCCTTTTTTCCACTTTTTTTCCCCCCAATAATGTTTTAAACCAATATCAATCAGCACTTGCTATTTCTTTTGGAATATGTCATGAGGAAAAAAAGCAAGGAAGGCATTCAGAGAGTAAAAACACGACTAATAATAAACCTTACATTCTCACAGAAAGTATTTATCTTTGAACATTGCCAAAATATGTATTCATAATTTCTCCAGGACAGATACACAGTACCTACAAAACGTTTTCTGTCGAGGTAATAAAAACTTTTCCATGCTTGTTCTTATTGGTATCAATTTAAACCTTGCAGTTTAGTTAGCAAACATTCAAAGAGTTGTTTGAGTTTATAGTCGACAACCTTCACTTTGTGCTAACTTTCACTCAGAAGTCTCTCATCTGTAGCAGAGTTACAAAGCTGAATCCAAGTTATATCAATCCTGTTCTCCATGTCTGGAGCTGCAGGGCCCATTTCTCCTAATCTCGGTTCTAAATTTGGAGAGAGTGCAGGATGATGTGCCTCTATCAGGGTGAGTCAGAGAGGTTTGATCATGAGATATAATGGCATGTGTATCACAGCGAGTGCTCTTGGAGACATCAGTAAAACTCTTTGCTCCAATCGTTTTGTTAAGTGTGTTCCATGCATGTTGCTTAATTTGTAAGTTACGTGAGCTGTGTTTCCGATCTCTGTACATTCTTGGCCACATGTGCTATCTCCAGCGAGGGAGTCAGCGTATTGACACGGAACCCCCCCCCAGAGCATGTGTCGGATGACCAGGCTTGATTTAGCCAGGGTGTGGAAGTACAACTGGCCGATTCCCTAGTGGTTCCTTTGATTCAAGCACTGTTTTTCCTGGCCTCTCATTGACCCTCTGCATGGATGTATCTTCAAGAGCAGGAACTCTATGTGATCTGGGGGTCAGTGTTGACTCAGGCTGGATTGGGTCTTTGACCTTAATCATATTTGGCTGTGGGTGTGCTCAGCTGTTAGGGATGAGTGAGATTCTTAGGGCTTTATTCACTGGGGATGATATGATCATAGGATTGATGACCAACACCTCAGATTTGAAGGCCAAAGATGACTAATGTGCATTTGCATGTACTCAAAGCTCTAGTAAATGCCTCATTCTGTTTTTACGTCTAGGAACACAATAAATGTGGCAGATGTTTGGTTGTATTTAACCTCAATAACTTTTCCTCATCAGAATGCAGAGTCACTTAGGCTTGTGCTCATATGAGATATAGCAGATTTCTCTGAGCAGACGTTAGTGTTCATAGTTTCCTTGTAGTGAGTGCCATCTAGTGATGACAAGCTTGCTGTATCTTTTCGGGATCTTGTATACAATCCCACAAAGAAGCATTCAGCTTTGAGTGGGTGTTTCAGTGTAGAACCTAAGAAAATGTGTTTTTAATTATGTAAAAGCATTACTTTGAGTTTAAACCGTGAAAGTGTAAAAAATACAGTGAAGATAGGTTCGCTGTTACTTTTGTAAGTGATTAGACTTATAATTTTTGCCTAATGAACCTTAAAATAGCAGAATAATCCCATAGAATTTGATTTATGAAGGGACAAGGCATATCTAGGGCATATCTCTTGTGCCAATAAGCAAACACCAAAAAAAAAAAAAACATAGCAACTGCAAAGCAATGCTATGGCAATAACTCACTGCATTCTGGTGGCGAGTTTTGCACAGACAAGTATCATTTACAAAATGTTTCATCTGATTTTTATGATGAAAATGATCCAGTCTGTTCAAAAAATGTCAAAACTTACATGGAAAGTGGTCTTTGATAGGGAAAAAAAGATGATTTCAAGGAACTCTTCACTTATCTCTGTTTTGGTTTTCTGTTGTCCCTGTGGCTTTATTGTGAGCTTAGAATCCAACAAGCTGTTGTAAGGAACTGGAAATGCTTTAATTTACGTTAAATCATGTCTTTAGGTATGTGTGATGTTTCTAGTAAAGATATCATCTAGCAGAACCTCTGCAGCTTGTGCAAAAATCAATACCGCTCAAATTGAAATCTGTCGGCAGCTCTGCTGTAGCGCTGGAGGAAGCAGTCGAGGTAATTGGAAACTTCAGAGGCAGCCCATTTGATATTTGTGCGCAGGCAAGGAACTCCCACGGGCCATTTATTCATATCATATCATGGGCACAGGATGGGCATCCCTGACTCAAAATCAATGTGATTGTTCATTACTCTGAAGACAAATTATCCTTCTTATTAGACGCTCATGAGTGATTCTGATTCCATCCACTAGAGGGCAGCATACAGTTTGGTTTCAATAGATGTGCTTCACTATAATCTGCACTAGCATGCTCATAATGTACCACGGCAAGTCACTAATAAATAGGCTAAGACATTGTACCTATTTGTCCTCCCATCTAACATCTGTTTAACAAGCTGTTTCCACTTTGCAAGGTCCTTCTTCATTATACTCAGAACAGGACGAAAGAGACAGTGTAAGCCGTCGAATTAGACCAAATGAGTGCTGGGACAGGCAGATCCATTCATTAAATGCCTTAAAGGAAAAGTTTGCCCAAACTAAACCCAAAATTTGCTGAAAATTTACTTACCCTCAGATCTACACAAGATCTAGATGAGTTTGTTTCTTCATTGGAACGATTTGGGAATAATTTAGCATTATATCACTTGCTCACCAACGAATCATTTGCAGTGAATGGGTGCCGTCAGAATGAGAGTCCAAACAGCTGATAAAAACATCACAATAATCCACAAGTAATCAACACAACTCCAGTCCATCAATTAATGTCTGTGTGATTGTAAGAAACAAATCCATCATTGAAATGTTTTACCTTTAAACCGTTGCTTCTGGCTAAAATATTCCATAATACATAATAACACTTCCTCCATTGAAAAAGTCCATCCCCTGTTGTTGTCCTCTCACATCAAAATCAACTGACATATTTGTTTACAACTGTTTTGCACTGTTTTTACTTGTAAACAGTGCTTGATTTGTGCATTTTTCTCTCCCGATTCAGACTAAACAACTTTTTCACAAGAGAAGGCAGAAGCATAGAGAACTCATGTTTTAGTCGGAAACAACAGTCTGACTTTAAAAACGTAATAATGATTGGTCTGTTTATTGCAAACATGCAGCTTTTCATGTCATAAGATGTTAATTGATGGACTGGAACTGTGACAGTTACTTGTGGATTATAGTGATGTTTTTATCAGCTGTTTGAACTCTCAATCTGACGGCACCCATTCACTTCAGATGATCCATCTGTGAGTAATAGATGTAATGCTAGATTTTTCCAAATCTGTTCTGATGAAGAAACAAACTCATCTACATTGTGGATGACCCAAAGGTGAGTACGCTTTCAGTAAATTTTCATTTATAGGTGAACTATTCCTTTAAAAAAAAAAAAGAGGGTAAAACCCATGCCTGGACTTTGCTAGTAGTCTCAGCATCTGGTCTCCATGTGATAGCTAGATTGAATGTGTGCGAATGCGACTTGTGATCGTAGCTCCCATAGCCAGCAGTGTGTGTGTGCATTTGAGTAAGAGTAACAGAATCCCAACGTGATGCCCTGGGATGCTTTAACAGAGTAAATATAGCCACAGCGGGCAGGGCGAGAGGCCCTCTTTGCCCCTGACTCTCATTCTCGAAGAGTGAGCGTGGAAATCGCCACTGTTACAGTATTAATCGCCCATCTCCACATACTTTGAGGCAGCATGTATCGTGTTACGGAGCATCCGTGCGATTTCGAGCCTGATTTCCCTTATCATTAATAAATGCATTGAATCAGTGTGGTCATCTTTGCTTTTTAGGTAGGTCCACACATCACCTTGGCAAATCAGGATGCGGCTCTGCTTTTTTATGGCTTTGCATTGGTTAATTAAATCCGGCTGCTCCTAAATTGGTCCTGAATTAAGGCCACCCAGCGTCTCCAGGCTGCATTACCTCTACCAGCAGGTCAAGGCACGTGACTGACTGCATACAGCCTGGAAGGATTGATTGGCGAGCTGCAGGTCATAGTTATGTTGATGATGCCACGGTAAGTCTATTATTATCAACGCTGGCCAGATCACCGTTCCTTTTATGGGCTCATTAAATGTGTTGAGTCGTTATGGTCGTTCATCAAGGTGACTCAGGGGAAGGGTCATATTTTTTCACATGCAAAGAAAGGTTCATAGTCAAATATCTGCTGATGCTAGACAGGATTTTTTACTTTTGAGGCTTGGTCTTTGTAAGTATGTTTGTTGAAGAGTTACAGCACGTGTGGATCCGTTTATCAAACTCTGTTGACAACCTCTGTAATTCAAAATGCATTAAAATATATTTATTAGCCCATTAAGTTGCACTTGGTAAACAGCATCTGTGTTCTCGTTGGTTGTCAAACACTCTTCCAGCTCCAAATGAACTTTTTGACTGAATGATGGGAAGTCATTTTTGATCATATGATGAGAAGACATTTTCTCTAGTATGTCGGGAAGAAATTAATGCAGTGTAAATGTCATCTGTAACTTTTAGAGTGTGGTGTATAGGCCTATACATTAAAAAAATCTTGCAGACTACCGTTCAAACTTTTGGGGGTCACGAAGATTATTAATGTTTTTAAAGTAACTCTTATGCTCACCAAGGCTGCATTTATTTGATTAAAAATACAGTAAAATATTCTGAAATATTATTACAGTTTAAAATAGCTGTTTTTTAAATTTAAATACACTACCAGTCAAAGTTTTTGAAAAGTAAAAAGTCTCTTTGCTCACCAAACCTGCATTTATTTGATCCAAAGTACAGCAAAAAGAGTAACATTTTGAAATATTTTTACTATTTAAAATAACTGCCTCTATTTGAATGTGTTTTAAAATGTAATTTATTTCTGTGATTTCAATGCTGAATTTGTAGCATCATTACTCTAGTCACATGATCCCTCAGAAATCATTCAAATAATATTCTGATTTGAGTAGAATTTTTTCAGGTTCCTTTGATGAATAGAAAGTTCCGAAGAACAGCATTCATCTGAAATAGAAATCTTTGTAATATTATAAATGTCTTTATCATCACTTTTGATCAATTTAAAGCATCCTTGCTAAATAAAAGTATTAATTTCTATAATTTCTCCCCCAATCTAAAAAAATGTATATGTATATACTGACTATACTGAAAATTATACAAGCTTTTGAATGTGTTATAATGTTACAAAAGCTTTTTATTTCAGATAAATGCTGACCTTTGAATCTTTCTATTCATCAAAGAATCCTGAAAAAAAAATTAGTCAAATGTTTTTAATTTTAATGATAAAAATGATTAAAAAAAAATTCTTGAACAGCAAATCAGCATATTAGAATGATTTCTGTGTGACACTGAAGACTGTAGTAATGATGCTGGAAATTTAGCTTTGATCACAGGAATAAATTACATTTTAAAATATATTCAAATAGAAAGCAGCTATTTTAAATAGTAAAAATATTTCACAATATTACTGCTTTTGCTGTATTTGGGATCAAATAAATGCAGGCTTGGTGAGCAGAAGTGAGTTCTTTAAAAAACATTCAAAATCTTACTATTCAAAAAATTGTTAGTGGTAGTGGATATTTTTAAAAATAATAATTTATTCGTGAAATAGCAAAGCTGAATTTTCAGCAACACTTCTCCAGTCTTCAGTGTTCAATCATTCAGAAATAATTCTAATATGCTGATTTGCTGGTCAAGAAACGTTTCTTATCAAAGTTGTGCTGCTTAATATTTTTGTTGAAGCCATGAAATAGAAATCTTTCGTAACATAAATGCCTTTACTGTCACTTGATCAATTTAATGTGTCCTTGCTGAAAACAATCATTAATTTAGTAACCAGAGTAAGCAGAATCTCGCCGTTATTGTGGATCAGTTTTGTAAGGTCAGTTGCATGGCTCTTTCCCACATGTAGGTTTTTCCTGTGGTCTAATTCTGTGGTAGTGTTTCTTAGAGCACTGGGTCTCGGTATGTTCACAGGGAGCAGGCGAATTTGCCTTATCATTTGCTTCTCAGCATGAAGGTAACTGCATAACTGAGATCGAGTTGCATGTAATGCCAGTCTTTGAAATGATGAAAGACACCCATAAAGTTGGAATCTTGTAGCCACAGAAATCCGTCACACATGTTGGCTGGGGCCTGATTAATACCCTTGTGAAAATTCTTCTCAACATGACTGGGGTTCGTTTCTGCAAACTGAGCATGCCATTTTAAACTGAATCAAGAATTCCTCTATAAGCACTCGGGGCGTTTATCGCCTTCCTTGGTTTCCTATGGCCAATGATACACTACCTGATTATGATCTCCTCGCGTTTTAAGCTTTAAAGTCCTCAGCAGCATGGAAACATCTAGTACTGTTCTCCGTCCAGAATAGTCATAAATATGCAGCAGTATGTTCTTCTATTCAGAAGGTCTGTCAGGACTAATTAAGGATGGACCGTGGCCATTGTAAGGCCATTTTGGACCAATTGCTTGGGAATCTTGAAGAGGAAGGGGATACTAACCATGTCCATGGCTCTGGATATTGGTAAGGTTTTGTTGAAATTGACTAGTGGTAGTCTTGAAGATTTTTTTTTTTTTTTGAAAAGGAAAAATATGAACAAATCAATAATTTTTGGCATTGTTTTTCAGCAAAAGTGAATTTCTAACTCTTAAAAGCAACCTATGGATATGAGGGTTGTATTCGCACCCTAGTGGCAGTTGTAATGAACTTTCAATTTGATCATGGACCACGTTTTTGCAAAGAGCCTAACAATCAGAGCATTTACTGTCCACTTTGTGACCAATTTTTAGTGCAGATTTCTTTCTACCATTAATTCTACAATTTAAGGACAAACATTTTCATGCCAAATTATAATGAGTTCCAATCTGACATTGGTCGTGAGCATTGAAACTAAACTAAATGATATACATACATATACATACATAAAGAGAAAATATATTAAGTAATATATATTTCTATTCATGTACATGTGTGTGTGTGTATATATACATTTGGATTATTTATATTATCGAACTATCTATCCTATGTTTAATATATTTCTGACCAGGCTAGCAGTAAACAATATTTATTGTTGATTTTGATTATTTTTGTTCTTTCTGGGAAGCTCTTTTGGCAGTCACAGCTATCAGTGACTGTTTTGCAGTTTTTAGTTAAATGATAAAAGCTTTAATTAATTAAATAGCAGAGCTCCGAGTAGCCCCACTTTCATTGCACTCCATTATAATGCAATGAAAGGCAGTAATTAAGGCTTTGCTTGTCCTGGCTTTTAAAGTCTCTTGGTTTCTAAAGTTAAGGATCTAGTCTGATAGCCTGAAGATTGCAGGTATAATCCTTGGGAAGAGAGATCTGTGAACTGCTTGCATCCTCTATCATGATTGTGCTTTTGAGCGAAGAAGCACTTAAACCCAGGTGCCTCGAGGTGACCTGTCCTTTCAATGTACTGTAAGTCACTTTGGATAAAAGCATCTCCAAAGTAACTGGTAACTAGCAGGACATACTGTAGCAAACACTGTAGACTTCTTCTCTGTTTCCAATCTGAGACAGAAGCACAGTCTGTCCTTGGTTGAAAACACCAAATGTTTCATAACTTATATTGAGAATGTTTTGTGAATATCCACCACAGTTCAAGTTTTGATTTAGTCCAGAATATAACTAAAGTGCTTATGCTTTAAGTGTTTTAAAGAAAAAGATAACCAAAAAATTAAAGTTTTGTGCAGTTTTGTACCTGTGATTAAAAATGCACGATTTGAAATAAAATGTTTCTGATAAAAAATTATGATAAAAAAAAAAAAAAATCCAGGTTTGCAGTGCTTGTTTCTAGGGATACACAATGTGGTCAAAAATGTAAAATGCATAAATAATATTTTATTTAGTTATTTCATTAAAATAATAATAATAATAAATTGTCTTCAATATTTATTTTACAGTAAAATATTACAATAGGAATATTTCTTATTTTGTTTAATATTTTATTTAGATGATAATAATGATAATAAATTGTCTTAAATGTTTTGCACGGTTTGAAATAAAATGTTTCTGATAAAAATTATGATAAAAAAAAAAAGGTTTGCAGTGCTTGTTTGTAGGGCTACACAATGTGGTCAAAAATGTAAAATGCATAAATAATATTTTTAGTTATAATAATAAAATAATTATAATAATAATAAATTGTCTTACATATATATTTTACAGTGAAATGTTCCAATAGTAATAATTATTTTATTATTATTAATAATAATAATAATAACTAAGAATTGTTACTCGTGCAATATTTCACTGCAAAATACATGAGTATTTAAAACAACAAATATTTATTTTACAGTGAAATGTTCCAATAGTAATTTCTTATTTTGTTTAATATTGTATTTAGTTAATAATAATAATAATAATAATAATAATAACAACAACTAAATACGAAATGTTACTCGTGGAATATTTCACTGTAAAATACATGAGTATTTAAATAATACTACTACTACTACTACTACTAATAATAATAATAATTGCTAAATGAAAATAGTAAAACTGAACAAAATTTGAAATATTACTATTGGAATATTTCACTGTAAAATAAATATTGCCATCAATAATAAATAAATACATAAGAATCATTGTTGGAATATTTCATTGTAAAAAAGTATGTAAGAATAAAAAAAAATGTATTTAAGAATTTGATTCATTTTGATATAATTGGATATAAAATTATTCATTTGATTAATTGTGCAGCTTTATGTGTGGTTTGACTGTTTAAAGTGTACACGTTAGTAGTATGTAGAACTTTGTGGTGTTGCTGACCTGTGATGACCTTTATTCTCTTTCTGTTAATGCAGCTCTTCACCTCTGTTCCTTTAGCATCTCCATCCATAAGAGTCTAGACGGGTATTCACTTTCTCTCTCTGATGCCCAGGCCGAAGTTTTGTGCTGTTTATAGCTGTCTCACTCCCAGACAACAGCCCTGTATTCCTTCAGAGACTCCCTGGGTGGTGACTCTACTTAACAGTACATTTCTCGTCCAATCTTTATGCTCAGCAGGGTATGTCAGAGGCTGTTGTCGTGAATCACTTTGACTGTGTGTATGTGTAATGATTACGGTCACAACCCATCGTCCCAGTTTTCCACCTCTGGTGTAGCTGCTATCTGTCTGTCACTTACATCTTCTCAGATAAGCCTATTCATTATCCATTTCATCTCAAGTTCAAGCGTCCATTGAAGAGATTGGGAGTTTTGTATATTTTATGATTATTCAGACATGCTGATTCAATTCGTCTTTCCGCTTTCTGCAAGGTGCCGTCTCGCTCCTGGCCTCTTTTGATCAGAACTCGTGTTCTCTGCTCTGAAAAGTCCATTATTTGGGCTTTTTGTAGGATGGTAATATACTGCAAATCCAGCAGAGGAACATTTCAGCAAGTTTGACGGTCTTCTTTACGTACTTTGCTCATTTCATTCACTTGCTCACTTTTCCTTAATGGTGTCCCGGTCTGTCACTATAACACCAGAAAGCTTGCAGGACTTATGGGTAATGCAGACGTGAATCGATGATGAAAGCATCATCAAGATTAAGTGTGAATCCTGCAGTTGCAAGATGGGAAAAACATTGAGCCTTGACTTTCTTACCTGCTGTGTTGGATTGGGGTTCTTCTAAATGTTTTGCTTCTCCTGACAGATGTAGTCTTTGCTTCTCTCTACTACTCAGACACATTTTGGTCACTAGGACAGACATTTAAAGCACAAGTTGTAGAGCATCTATAAGAGTGTGAACACTGGCAGGATGTGAAGTTAGAGCTGTGATACTGCTAAATATTATGGCATGTTGCTTGGGAAAGGCCAGTCACACCCATTCTGAAATAATGGTGAGTTAAAAAAGGCAGAGTGATGCACATCATTAACAGTTGCCCATCAGCCATTGCACTTTTCCACATGCCTCCTTCATAGGTGTGTCTGAGATATTTCTATCATATTTTTGCTTTGGTTTAGAAAAATGTCGGTTATAATTTGGTTGGTTACAATATACTAAAAGTTTGGAGTCAATAATATTTTTCGAATAAATTAATATTTTTATTCAGGCATACTATTTTTTTTTACACTACTAATATTTGTCTGTCGTTATAAATATTAAAGTTTTTACTGTACATTTTATCAAATAAATGCAACCATAAAAGACTACTTCAGTGAAAGAAAAAAATATATGCAAAATCTTTATCTCAGTTGTGTTGAGACCATTGAAGTAGAGCTTCTGCCCTTTTTGTCTCATTGTTTACATCTATGATTGAGACTCCACAGAGAGAAGTGAGTGGTAATTTGAGTTGACTTAATGTATCTTAATGAGTAATTGACTTAACAATTGACTTAATGTAAATATTGAACTTTATTATTTAATGTCTTTTGGTTGGGTTTAGTAGGAAGTTGGGTGCCATTTTGTTTTGCATTGCTGTATTTCTCCTGTTTGTTAGTTTAGGGAGTTAGTTTAGCTTGCTGTATTTTGTTTTCTTTTCTTTGTAGCCTAGCTAGTTGGTTATAAAAGAGTTAGTTTTGTTATGTTTATTATTTTGGCCTTCTAAAAATTGATACCCTTTTGTTATTCCTTTTTGTTTTCTGAATTGTAATATTACAAAGAATGTAACATTACACCACATTTACATCAGGAAAGCCATTTAAGTGTGCTAGGGAAAAATTAACCCTAAAAAGAAACATTTAGCTAAATATATGAAATATATTATTTAGGGCTGCACGATTTATCGTTTCAGCATCGATATCACGATGTGCGTATCCGTGATAGTCACATCGCAGGATGTGCGATGTTTAGTATACTGATCGTTATATTTATACTGATTGTTTTCTTTGTTCACACACAGACACTGTGTCTACACCGGACGCGACAGCTGTACAGAGATACCCATTTTAAATACATTTAGTACTCGCGATTTTCTGTGCTGGAAATCCATTTATCCTTTGTTGAAACTTGCGCTTCGTCGAGGAGAGCGCAGGTCACGGTCGCTTAGCAATGGCAGACGCCACGAAAGCACAAGCTCCTGAGAGCTTTGAAAAGAAGGAGAAAGCGGCACGACTGGCGTTTTCCCACGCGACATGTGAACGGCCCCAATGTCTGTCTACACTGGACGCGACAAAGAGACCATTGCCAATCATTTGAACTTTGTGTCAGAACTTCATAAAGAGAACGCGGCATCAGTTTACTGTCGGGGATTTGTCGCGCCGCGCCGCGCCACATCCAGTGTACTGTAGACAGCATCACTGATTATAATGGGTTCTATAGTATTTTGTCGCGTCACGCCGCAGACACGGTGAGAGCCACGCAGGTGCATGTGAACACTGAATTCTGTTCACTTCTGCATCTATTTGTGCCTGAAATACTGTGCTCTGCAAGTATCCTTGTAAACGCAGTTGCTTATGGCTTAGGTGAAGGGAAACAATTGTGAAAAAAAAATGGATGTGTAACAGTAGCCTATATTGGTTTACAGCAGTTTAATGTTCCTGTTGCTTTCTCTGTTCATGAACGTTAATCAAACAACAAAACACAAAGAAAAATCACTTTTGTAGCTTTAACACAGATTTATTTAGATTTAATTTATACAGTGAAGACTATGCAGTGTTATTTTACATTTGATTATTCAATTTCTGTACCTGAATACGGTTAGACTTACCTGAAAAATATAAAGCACTGCTTATTTCATTTGTATCTTTGTTCTGTTATATTTATCTATGCTTGTAATTTGTTTATTTCCTATGCTGATTTACTCGCCTACAAAATCACCCCAATCATTATTTTGTTTCCAAATAAACTATTCAAGTCATGGGGATTTGTTTTTTTATATCGCAAGATATATCGCAGAAAAATAAAATATCGCAATGTGAGTTTTTTCCAATATCGTGCAGCCCTAATATTATTATATGTTGTATTTAATGTTTTTATAGTTTAATAAATCTGTGTGAACAAATCTGTCATGAAAACATTTGCTACTGTTTAAGTGTTTATATTTCAACAATGAACTGGAGTAGAAGCATTTCTGCAAGTTTTTCTTTTTCAGTTAATTTTAACTCACAATCACAACTTGGGTAAAAGATTTTCTTTTACTGTGCTGTGGTTGACAAATTTCTGTCGACCTCAACTTCAAGTTCAGATGCCCTGTTTGTGCCAGACCAGGCTGTCCATGAATTGAGCAAAGCCAGTTATGGGGTCTGTCCCCAGTGACCTGTCCTGGCCTAGCCTGTGTGTGTGTGTGTGTGTCTCAGAGAGAGAGATTTCATGAGCTGCCATAAGCTCATGAGGAATCTCGCTATGGCCAAGTCTACATTTACAGGCTGCTATAAAGCCATTTGAGGGATAAAGGGAACAGGGAGGTCGCTGGACTGTATCCGGTATCTCTGTGTGAGTGTACAAAATAAAAGGAAAATGGAAAACTTTTAGTATGGAACCCAGTGTATAGTTTTGCACCTGCTTATTGTGAGCAAGCAAGCATCAATCTCACAGTTCATCAAGTCAGCCCTAAGCATATCCCCTTATCCCACAGAAAGCAACTATTCCTTTATTTTATGCAAGGCCCCATACTTTAAAAATGACAACGGAACGATTGGCTTCTTAAAATTGAGCATTAAGAGGCATATTACTTCTTTAGTTGCCAAATTACATAATCGCTCGATAAAGATTGATGTTCAGAAGGGCTGTAGTTCATTGAGTTCAGTGTGTTTACCTTTGAGCAGCAGTCATTGCTGGATAGTTCACTCAAAAATGTACTAGGACTGTGTTTCCCAATTTAATAAAACTTTATTTTAATAAACAGATATTCATTCTTAAATAATAGGATCGATCTTTTAGTTACGCTGGTTTCAGTTGATGCTTGAATAAAACATCACTAAACATTATTTGTAGTGGCACACCTCCCATCCAATAATCGCATAATAAAAAACAAGTCTCTATTTTACCATGAAATTCAAACAATGCAGTTTTGGCGCTTTTTATTCTGACGTGACAGATCACTGTAGTCGCCTCAGTTCAAGAGGTAGTTTATCTATGTTTTATTTAATCTGTATTTGAATAAATCTGTCATGAAAAATTATGTTAGATTTAAATGTTTAAATTTCAACCATAAACTGGAAATTATAACATTAGCCTTATGTGCAATTAAAATTTTTGTATACAAGTCAGTTTATTTAAATGTTAATGATTATATCTAAAAATAAAAAGTAATTGAATTGAATAATTTTAAATCAATGGCTGTCTATGGTTGATGTTAATTATAGTATTGTACCAAGTGAGAGGGTTCTATGTATAGTTTTTTTCCTTTAGAAAATTTGATGTTAATCTGAAGTATTTCCACATGAACTGATAGTGAACTGAATAAATTTTTGAAATGTTTGTATTGTCTCAAATGTTTATGGTTAGTTTCTGCATTTTAGTCCCTGTCTGGAGCTTCGTCTTATCCCTTTGTTTCTTTTATCTAAGCTCGATCTGTCTCTGGATCCATTATGCTTTCTTCGTTTACAGCGCTGCAGGGTTGTTTTATGACATCCCATGCATCTACCTGAGCTCTGTGTATTAATGCTTGTGCCTGTTTAGCCTCTCTGCAGCGCACTGCCCAAACAACACATAGTGCTCAGCCGCTGAGGAGACTCTAAAAACTCCAGCAGATCTCTATACTGGGGGAGTGCCTTTAATTCATCCTGGAAAAGTTGTCCCTTGAGAACAGGTGGCTGTATCAGCCACATGGAGCTTAAGGTGCCAGAGGTCATTACTAGCTGCTTTATTGTCCACAGCAGTCTGTGAAGGGACTTGTGGCGTGTGCTGCAAAATCAAGGTTATGGCCAGGGGTCAGATGACATGGGCTGCTCCCATGTGGCTCCACAGGGCAACTAATGAACTGTCTGAGGTAGTGAAATGCCTTCTGGCCTGAGAGAGTACATTACATGTGCGTCTAGTGCTTACGTTTATTCCTTCCTCCTTTGTGTATTTATATGAATGGGCACGAGGAAAGTGGCAGTGGTGATTAATCATAAAAATTGCATGACTAGATGAAAAAGCATTTCATTTATAATTCTTTGATTTAGTTACAGTGGCAGTACCTTACGGTGTGATTGAAGTTGGGACAGAACTGAAAGCAGCCCATATGTTTACATTCATTGTAAACGTTTAATTTCAGCAGGGCTAAAACAGTCATTTGTCTCTTAAATTGAAATTCTTTAACTGAAACTTTGATTTAGTCTGAAGTCAGACTAACAGACCTAGATAATGTGATTGTGACATGTTCAACATGTTCATCTATCCATCTATCTATCTTCTTGACACTGCCTCCTGAAAAGTCGCGTACGTGGTGAATGCTAACAAACTGTAAAACGTAATGTAGTGGTTAAAGAAGTCTGACCAATGCAGATGTAAATATAAAATATCACATATGGTACTTGCAGTCAAAACGACCCACATGCTCATCCCTTTTTCTGAATATGATTAATATATTAGTTTAACTTCTCAGAGGTCTTCTGTATTCATCTGCTCTATTCTGACCTTTCAAAGTTTCTTTCATAATTCTACCTTCACACTTTGACTTCTCAATATATCTAGCCTTGCAGGATCCAGTAAGTGGAAGCTGAAAACTACACCTTGTCCTCTGCCAGATATGTCCATGCATGTATTGTTTCCACTCTTTTTTTATATTGAATGAATGAATGCCCTTGTTGCGCCCATGTTGTGCTTTTCTGTGGCACTCAACCCTTTAGCACACAGCTATCATGCTACCAAGCAGGGATGTTTGAGTCACGGGTAACGAGCAGCCAAAGAGCTGCTATTTATAGCACCTGCCCCACAGCCTTGGAGCGGCACATCAGAGTAACGTAAACCTATTAATCTTTTTTCTTTGCGTGTATAACTTGTACTTCTGTACATCCCCATGCGCATTCCTGTGGCATTTTAAGTAACCATGAGTATCGATGTATGTTAGTATCTGCTGTGAAGACAATTCTCTAAATCTCTTCTCAGGCAATTCCACCACTGGTTGGGTAAATTGTTTCCTCAGCACTCAAATCACGTTCATCTGATGCATACACTGACTTGATTTTTATTCAAACCTTTTGTTCATCCTCTTTAATCCTTTCAATCGAGAGTCTATTAGTTCAAATAGCATTTGAGAGGTGCATTGGGACGTTTTTTTTTATCCTGCAGTGCACAAAGGCTTACATCCCAGTGGAGACTAAGTAAGGGCCAGTTTGTTTTATCTGAAGAATAGCTCACTGAGTAACCGAATCTCACTGAAAATATTTCCCCCAGCTTCACAGAGGAATTCTGGGAGGCTTGTGCGATGATGTCATGCTGCCTTTAGGATGATGGGCCGTATCAGGGCTCTTGCAAGGCACTGACAGCTCATCCTGTAGTTATGCCACACTCGCTGCTCACTGTACAGTGCCACGGCGAGCGTCTGAGCGGGATCAGAGGGGCTGAATATCTCAGGCTTGTTGGGGGATGGAGAGAGATTCACAGCTGCTGTTCACCACTCAGAATTCCACCGGCTACTCAACCATTCACATTTGTTAAAATTTGGCCAGCGCTGGGAATCTTGGCTAAGTTGCCGTTTCAGGTGCCAGCATTTGCATGGGGATCAGGAAGGAAATTCCTTGTAAAAGGGGATGGATGGTGCGGCTGTGGACTGGTGTGCATTTTTAGAGTTGACCACTGAAGTGCCTTTCCTTGATTACATAATTAAAGGAAAATGATGGTACAATATAAAACTTTAGATTTGTAGTCATTGGTTATTATAAATATATAAACAATGTTTATGATGCACTACTGTTTAAAAGTTTCAAGGAGAAGAAATTAATACTTTTATTCTGAAAGGATGGATTAAATTGTTCAAAAAGTGACAAAAAAGTCACATATAATGTTAATGAAGATTTATATTTGACATAAATGCTGTTCTTTTGAACTGTATAATATGATTTTTTTTATCACCAAATCAGGATATTAGAAAATTTCTGAAGATTTCATATGTATTTCTGAAGGATCATGTGGCACTAAAGACTGGAATGGCTGCTGAAAATACAGTTTTGCCATCACGGGAATAGTTACGTTTTAAAACGTATTAAAACAGAATTATTTTATATTAGTTATTTTAAATTGTGATTTTTCACAATATTACTGCTTCTACTGTATTTTTGCAGCCTTGGTTAAAATAAGAGACTTCTTACAAAAACATTTTTGAAAATCGTAAAAGTTTTTTGGCATATATAATATTATTGAGTAATGCTTCGTTTGGCTATTATATATATATATACAGGTGCATCTCAATAAATTAGAATGTCGTGGAAAAGTTAATTTATTTCAGTAATTCAACTCAAATTGTGAAACTCGTGTATTAAATAAATTCAGTGCACACAGACTGAAGTAGTTTAAGTCTTTGGTTCTTTTAATTGTGATGATTTTGGCTCACATTTAACAAAAACCCACCAATTCACTATCTCAACAAATTAGAATAACTTCTAAACACGTTGTCTCTGTAATGAGCCTAATGAGGGAAATTTCAAATATAT
>NW_015658518.1:295795-322080 GCF_001515625.1 Sinocyclocheilus rhinocerous | reverse complement strand
CTATTGACATGAAATAAAGAGTCTTTTCAGCAGCTCTGTTAATATTGATGAGCCTCAGACGATCAACACTCATTCAACAAGACATTCAGGATCATCAGCAGATCATCTCACTTTATTCTCAGTGTTTGCTGATAGAAACTGATTATTTGAGTCAGGATATATGATAAAACCTACAAGTGTTCGAATGAAAGATACTGTTATTTCTCACAATGTGACATGGATAAAACATAATACAAAAACGCTAATAACAAAGGTAAATACATATCAACAACACCATAGCCTAACACGTCCATATGAATATTAATATAGTTTGGTTTTCTACTAACTACAGTAATTGCAGTAAAGTAATTAGATAATTAACATTTTACAGTTTTTTTCATATACAGAAACTGACAGTGATCATAACACTTTTAAAAATAAAGAGCACCAGCAATATTTAACATTTTCTTGTGTCAGAA
This sequence comes from Sinocyclocheilus rhinocerous, assembly GCF_001515625.1. Classification (NCBI taxonomy): domain Eukaryota; kingdom Metazoa; phylum Chordata; class Actinopteri; order Cypriniformes; family Cyprinidae; genus Sinocyclocheilus; species Sinocyclocheilus rhinocerous. The sequence goes on along the minus strand of NW_015658518.1, from coordinate 321,622 downwards.
TTAATTAATATTTGTCTATATTCACATTTATGAATATATTTGAAATTTCCCTCATTAGGCTCATTACAGAGACAACGTGTTTAGAAGTTATTCTAATTTGTTGAGATAGTGAATTGGTGGGTTTTTGTTAAATGTGAGCCAAAATCATCACAATTAAAAGAACCAAAGACTTAAACTACTTCAGTCTGTGTGCATTGAATTTATTTAATACACGAGTTTCACAATTTGAGTTGAATTACTGAAATAAATTAACTTTTCCACGACATTCTAATTTATTGAGATGCACCTGTGTGTGTGTATATATATATATATATATATGAAAGAAAAAAAAATTATGCAGACTAATGGCTTCACCAGAATCACGTACCATCAATTTCTAACCTCAGAGCCCATGGTAGATCTGTTTGAAAAGGTTTATACAGATTTGTTAAAAATCAATTTCTCTGTAGAGAAAATGAATAGGGATTTTGACTTCAGGAACCTGACTGTTGCACTCTGTTAGCCCTGTGCTGTTATTTTATTGGCCGGGATCCTAATATATGGTGAAAAATGCATGCTGTTTGCTATTTCCAAGGTCAGATTCTAAGCTGTAAGCTTATTTTGCCAAGGGCTAAATGTAAATTGCTGGACAGTGCTGGCATCATGATGAAAATGATAATAAGATTGGCGTTTGTCAGATTTTTTTTAACCTCTAATTTGTAAATGACACATGGTCATGCATATGTCATGCAATATGCCATATACACACATTTTCTTTCCAGTACCGCTCTCCGCATCTCTGCCTGAACACACTACAGCAACATGAGCCTGTGCCAAATGTGATTGGCTGCTTTGTGTCGTAATTATAAAGCAGAAGGTGAAGACAAGGACCGCCTGCCCTCTTACGCCCACCCCATGCACGCCGCAGGGTTAGTCTTAATAAAGATTACCTTCAGATAAGCCTGCGTTGCCTTGGGTATGTTGGGTGCAGTTGGAGGATGCGATCTTGTCAGCGACAATAAAAAGCTAATCACAGATAATCACCTGCAGCGCCTATATCTCCCTTTTCCCTGAACTATTGAGTTTGCGGCGTACAGGAGAGGCTTTTAAATCAGCCCACCATCTGCTGCTCAGGTGCACATGAGCCACACTTTATTTTGACTGTTTGTCGAAAAACAACTCTTTTATAAAGGAGACGTATGAGTAATCGACAAAAGAGACGAGACGGTATTTGTGTAAACAAAGTTTTGCTTTGTCTGCATTTCTTTCTTGAAGAGCTTTTTTTTTTTACTGTGACGTTCAAAAGCTTACTTTTTTCGACATACCATCGAACGAAATACAAAGCATTGAGAGATAGAAAAATCAATGAGCCTTTTGTGAAATGATTTTTTCAGGATTAATTCAGCCGTATAAGTCTTTTCCTTGCATCTTTTGTTCGCTTTCTTGTTTTATTTCTTCACGCTTTCCTCCATTATAAAAACTGGATGAGCTCGCGGCCACAAACCGTTAATTGCCTCTCATACATAAAGCCTCATTCTCGGTTTAATGTGGCACTGTATCCTCAACACGCATCCTGCTGGCGATGCTAGACAACCCTCTGGTGCTTTTTCTCTTTGCATAATCTTAACGGGTAAAGCCCTCGTTACATCCCTGCAGCTGCGGCAACGTCACTCATAGCACTCTCAGTTTATTCTGCTTTTCCCTTCTCCACAGCAGTTGGCAAACTTGAGTCCTCACTTCCTAATCCCCCCCATAAACAACACAAGAGCAGACATTTACATAGCCCATTAGGAGCAGCACTGAATGGGAGAGTCCGCACTGTTTAATGGAAAACATTCTATTGCAAATGAATATTTTATGGAGAGGAAGCTGTTGACATGCTGTGACGACGCTGTACTACTGTGTATCTCATTACTCATGTGTTAGACTGTGGAGAGGGCTTTTCTACTGACAGCAGATTAGACAGTCACCGGTCAGAAATGTTCGTGTCACTCCACAGGACTGTTACTTGATCTATTTGATCAAGCTTAAACTTGTTGAATTGATGTTTTATTTTTTAATTTAATTTAATTTTTATTTATTTTTTTTGTAGTTTAGTGTTCTTTTTTTCCGGAGTGAGTTCTAATTTATATAGCTACTTTTAGTTGTTTAGGGCTTCCATAGTTAATGTACAAACTAATATTATCAGCATAAAATTTCTTAGTAATTATATTTGATATGTAGTGGCATTTTATGTTTAATACAGGCAGTTTGAAGTGTTTACTAGTTATGCACCTATGACTAACTATGTGTGTAATTAGTACTTTTTAACTTCATTTTAAACATTATATCTATTATTTTAGCATTTCTAATAGTTAAAAAAAAACTTTTTGTGACCTGGCCAAAGTCCCTAAACACCTTTTGAGCTGCAGTATGTGATCAATATATTGTAAAGACATGGAAGAGAGGAAGTACAGTAGTGCTTTCTTTTTTTTCTTCTCGAGTCACCCGATGCGACCAAACGGCTGCCTCTGAGCATGTCTTCCATCGCTCAGCACTTCACAATGTTTGGCCCGTGTCCAATGCTACAGTAGCTGGCTTGCATTGAACCCATCTCCTTTACTGCATAGATAGCCATATGCTGAGTTGATTCTGTTGATTCTTAACCCTTATGATAATTACTTTGTTCTTTAGCATACTAAAATATTCAAATGTAATCTAAAGTAGAGCTTACAGAGACAATGCAACCAGATAAATTTTTTTTCTGTGAAAGTCAGTGACTTGATGCGACAACAAGCGACGAAGTTAATCAATTTTAATGCCAATGAGCAGATATACAGCACTTCACAATGTTTGGCCCGTGTCCAATGCTACAGTAGCTGGCTTGCATTGAACCCATCTCCTTTACTGCATAGATAGCCATATGCTGAGGAGTTGATTCTGTTGATTCTTAACACTTATGATAATTACTTTGTTCTTTAGCATACTAAAATATTCAAATATAATCTAAAGTAGAGCTTACAGAGACAATGCAACCAGATAAAAATTTTTTCTGTGAAAGTCAGTGACTTGATGCGACAACAAGCGACGAAGTTGATCAATTTTAATGCCAATGAGCAGATATATTGATATGTTTTTACTGATTTCTGCAAGACCTCTTTGGATACTTCCTATATTGCAATTTGGCTTTGAATATATAGGTTACGGACTAATCAGATTTTCTTCTTTCTAAAGCTGTTCATTTCAAAAACTGTGGCATCACTTTTCATTTGTTACTTCTTTCAGACCCAGAGATCCTTCAGTAACAATTGAATCCCCCATCAAACATTCCGCAAGCGTGTCGTCATACTCTGGGTTTGTGTCCTTCATGCACTTCCTGCGTGAAGAACGAGGAGGAGAAAGTCCGAGCATCCTGACCGGAGAGAACGGCTGCAGCTGTTTGGGATTTAGGTGTAGTAGCCTTCCCTATGGAGCAGGATTACTAGAACTACCTCAGAGACCGTTAGTGAGCTAGATCGTGGCATGGCACTGATGGATGAGAGCGTGCACACGTGAGTGCATCAGCTTGTTGACTTAGTGTGCTTGTGTGTGTGTGTCTGTGCTGTGTGCAAATGGACTGATGCGCACAGCTGTTGACCCTGTGTTTGCCACCAAAAAAAGTGCACAGTTCCCTGCACCTTGCTCAAGGAGCTTTTCACAGCATAATCAAGGAGTCTTACTCATTCACATCAATAGAGTGTGCTGCATATCACTTACAGATGTGCTAAGCTGGCCCTTCTCCGGCTCATGTCCGCACTCCACTGCATTTTCAACCCATATCGGATTTGTTTCGAAGCAGATGCATATCCTCTTGAGAGCCGTCCTGGAGCGCTCTTCTGTACCCGTGTACCTTGACGCACAGCTTCTGTGACAAGGACAACGGCTGTTGTCCTCTAAGACCCAGCATGCATTGCATTTCCTCTTCAGCACTGCTTGAGATAAGCTCACAAATCAAGCCCCATACATTTGAATTCTCTTTCCTTTTTTTCGTCATCCTCTATTTTCCATTTTTTGTGAAAGATCATCTCAGTTCATTGTGAAAAGGTCACATCGGTCGCTGTTTCATATTTACCCTTGAGGCTATAATCTTGCAGCGCTGAAGCTCATTTTGATGATGAGTGGTTTGAGTTAACAGAGAATCGGCCATTCCACCCCCACGCAGCTCTTCTGCTCGGTGTAATGAGCATGTGCTGTGAATTTTTAAAGATGTCCAGTTGTCATTGGACCGCTAGGAGATAGAAGTCCACTTCCGGAGTGCTGCAGACTGTTAAAATAACACCGGAACTGAGTAATGATGTCTCTGAGTGCACTCTTGTTTATTGTCCTTGGATCAGTGTTGATTGAGTCGGTTGAATATTACATAGGATGGTACAACAAGCTGAATTTCATTTACTCTAATTGCAGATCTTTATGTATTATATTTACTTAATTTTGCTTTGATGTTTTAACTCTTACTTTATTACTTCAAAAGCAGTTTTACTGATTGCATGTTGTCCTGTTGGATCGAATTGAGGAAGTTTCACTCAACAAAGGTATACAGTGGCTGTTTTTTTTTTTAAATAAAAGAGGCCTTTGTTTCCTTGTGGAATTGAAAAAGAGGCTAGTTGTTACATTTTAACCACCCTGTTCATGCCAGATTCTCTTCAAAAATGAACATTATGACTTTAAAAGCAAGGTTTCACAGCTTTAAAACAAGAGACGGTGTCCAAAGTGATTTTGGTAAGCGAGAATGCAGCTTTGGTCGTGCTGATGAAAGACTAAAATCAAAGAATGTTCTGGCACCCTGCTCTGAAATGGATTGGTGATGTCAATCTGGTGCATGGAGAGCAGGAATGATTGGGAAACATTTGGATCGTCTTTATCAGCCCCACAGCTGCATTTGCAGCACTCTTGGATGGAGTCTTTCTATGTCATTGAGGGAATGCTGAGATACCATTTCTCATCTTAGGAGGGAAATGGAAGGCGGAGGCGGTGCTGTTGTAACTCATGTTTCAATAGGAGAGGGGTGGCCCGAGCTGTGCGTGCATGTGTGTGTGTGAGATTGGAATTTTAAATCTGCTTGTAGACATCTTCTGCGCCCCTCATCTTAGCCGCGTTATAGAGAACTATCATTCACTCAACACTGCCACAGCTGCTTTATTGCACTCACTGTATCCGTAGCCTGCAAATGAATCCTCGACTGAATGTGTTTGAGAGTGTGATTGTTTGCTTCTGAATTCACGCATTCTTGTCTTTTATCTCTAGTAAATGTAATTGAACTTTTTTTTTTTTTTTATATATTCCAGTCTAGTCAATCTTGTAAGTATTCAATATCCTGAAGGCTATGCACGTACGCATGTATAAGTAGTTGACAGTTTATTATTATTATTCCTCATCAAGATTTTAGGTTAAAATTAGCTAATTTGTATAAGAAAAAGTACTTAATATGCCTTGAGTTTTTCACCAATTTAAGCACATTTTTACCTTCACTGGTTTATTTTGAATATAATTTTATATTTAAATTAAGCAAAATAAAACTACAAACATTTCATGTAATACTTTATTAATATCAAGAAATTAATTGTAGAAAAAAATGATAACAATAATTTTAGATTAAATATAGTATGTGTCACACTATTTAATTTCATGCCAGTTCCATATAGACACAAATAAATCAACAACAAATCTGAATTCAATTGGAATGTAATGCTATGATATTGGTTGTTGATTCATATTATTTTTCCTCTCAATATGGTCTTGGTTATGTCAGTAGAAAGGAAGATATTGAGTTATTTTTGACATAACATGCACCAATGAAGTATGCACAATAGGTCCAGGGACTTTTATTAAATAACCTTTTATGAATACTATGTTTTGATTAATATCTTTATGCATAATTCATATGTGGTGTGTGTGTTTGTTTCAGGAACCTGCATTCTGTGAATTCTGGAGGCAGATTTTTGGAGGCAGTGGCCATTTTCGATTTGTTCTGAACGGGACGGGTAAGACTACCTTTTCCAAAAGCACAACACTGATTTCATTCAATAACGATTGTACCCTATTATGATTTTTTTTTTAAAAGAGAAAAAGGGGAGACTGACCTCCTTTAGAAACAAATAATGTTAGAATCAATATACTCTAGCTGTATGAAAGGAAGTGCTGCCTTTCAGTTAAAATTATAGATAATGAATTCTCTGGTCTTTTTGCTCTAGAATGTGTATACGACTTAGTTGAACCTACAGTCTGGACCTTGACTTTTTTTTTTTTGCTGCATGAGGAGCACAATTTATGATACCATTGTTGTCAGATTTTATTGACATTTATACAAATAGCTGCCCATGGCATTATCAGGATGACTGTGAGTGAACCGACTTGATCCAATGAGGGCTTTAAAGATGCTGGGATGACATTACAATGATGATAGTTTATGACACACCTTAAGAGTTTCCTCTAAATGAGAAACCTCCATTTGGATTTAAGAGATATAGCAGACTGGCCCCAAAGCATCATAAATCACATTATTCTTTGATTAGCGTTGAAATCTATTAAAATGATGTCTTCCCATACTATCACAAAATGCTGACATGATTTATAGAGATTCTCAAACGTATCTTAAATCATCTCTTGCTGCCTCCCTGGGCTCTATGAATAGCCTGACCCTCTATAGATAGTCCTGCATCTCTTGATTGGGCCTCATATGAGCCTCATGCTCTGATATTTGACGACATAATTGCCTCTCTCATAGTGCTGCTGCTAGCGGTGCGCTTTGTAAAAATAGTGCATGTGATCTAACAGGACCTCTCACTCTCTCTGGAGCTCCTTAAATGCAAAGCAAGTGTGTGTGTGTAAAGGTGCTCTAGTTGTTCTCCTAACCGCCCGAAGGCTGGCGCATCAAGGCTAGTGTTGCCAAACAGGCCAGCTAAAATTTGTGTGAGGCCAGATAACCTGCAGCAGCAGATCAAAGGCGAGCTGACCGGCCGGCGTCAACATGGCTAGGAATACATTTATGTGTTTGTGTGTTTGTGTGTGTGTGTGTGCTTGCTAAACACTGAGTCAGTGTTGTCACGGAGTATATATGTAGACTTAACACTAGGGGTGCAACGGTTCAACTTACGGTTCGGTATGTGCTATGTTTAGGGGGGGAAAAAGCTACTGTATGTGAGTGAGTGATTTGGGAATGTTGACAGTTTTTGTGAGAATTTGTCCATTCAAGCACAATACTTGAATGAGAACTCAATATTTGCGCGCTTTCTGAGACGCGGGTTTGCGCGCTTCGAATAAGCGCACACAAATCTTCTCACGGCCCACACAAGTTCTCATTCGCGTTTTCTGGTTCTTGATGATTAAACTGGCAAGGCTTAAATAAGTTTAGTTTAAACACAGATTGCAACGTGTGCTGTTCAGGTCTCACCCGCGCATGTGAGCAATCAACAACCAGTTGATGATGGCATAAATGACTGGTCATATTCGAGCATACAACACTCGCATTGAACAAAGAGTAACTAGAGGGAAAAAAAACTAACTTTTTTGGTTCGTTGTTGTATTGGGAAGCCAGAATGCATATCCATCGATAGAAACATACATTAGCCGAACTCTGTCTGTTTTACGTGTTGCTGTTTTTAACAAACCATATTACAGATGCGTTGTCAGATTTACATTGAACCATGGTGCAAGTGCATGCCGAACCGTGTGTGGAGAACGGTACGGTTCGATTTTTTACCGAGAACCATTAGACCCCTACTTAACACACTGTGATTATCGTAGAAGTAGTCTTAGGGTGGAGTACTGGTTGAAACTAAAGGTTGGTAGTTGATGTGCTAGCAAAAGTGTACAATGGTATTACCGTGTTTTTTAGACATGGGGTAATGCCATATTCTGTGAAGTGCCCTGGAAATGCCATGCTAATTGCGTGGTCTGAAAATGATAATCGTAGGATTCTCACTCGCATTTTAGTAGTCAAAACCTATTTGGTTGTCAATATTTATAAAAAAAAAAAAACCGTTTCCCCAAAAATATTTTAGCAGCAAAAACTTTTCCAACTTTGAAAATAATAACCATTATTAATAATTGATCACCAATGATAATTGACAATAGAGCATTTTAAAATGTCTGCCGATCGTCGACCTACACTAGCCCTAGGACTATTCTTGTGTCTTGCCCGCCATATACCTATTTGCCACTGTTTGACCCTGCCTGTTATGACCACGTCTCTGTCTTCTGCTAAATAAAGCTTTGCATATGGATCCACACGTCTCACGTCTCGTCAGCCCTGTAACAACCGGAAATAAATTACATTTTAAAATCTATTAAAATAGAAGACAGTTATTCTAAATTGTAATAATATTTTACTGTATTGCTGTTTTTAGTGTATTTTTGGTCAAATAAATTCAGCCTGGGTGAACAAGAAGAAACGGTAAAGAAGAAAGGAAGTGAGCAGTGGATGATTTTCTGTTTTACTTGCCAATATTGCTGTTTGATTAATGTTAACAACATAATAGTGAGCAGCGGTTCTGTTAGGTGTGTTTATGTTGCATGACTCAATGTACAGATCTGATATTTTGACAGATGTTCAGTTCTTGCCTGCCTGTTTACATTCACTGAACCGACTGCGTTTACATTAACATCTCGACAAGACAGAGGTTTTGACCGTAGAAGTGCATTTGACCATTTACATGTGTACTGTATTTGTATTATCATGAGTGCTTCTCACAGAGTAAATACTGTTTGAAGGGGTTAATCAGGGTACTGAATTGAGTTGGTACTTGATACGATTTTTTGTAGCCTGCATTACATTGAGAGAATGAATTGGGAGATGCATCTTCTCAGAGACGCTTTTACTATGCTGAGAATGCTGTACACTAAAGCATAGCATTCTAAATCCCTCTCAGAAAAGTTGCAGCTGTAAATTCATCCAATTTAATTCACTGCTTCTGCAAATTATCAAAGCAGATGTAGGTCGTTGGATTACAAGTTTTCCCATTTCTAGTATTGCCTTATCTAATGCCATCAATGTACATGGTAAAATTACAATATAGTATTGTTTTGTAACTTGGGTGGCTTGATCTCTACAAGTAGCAAGCCATGAACTGATGCACTTGTGCCCTTGAGCAAGGCACTTAACCTCAGGTTGTTTCAAGAGGATTGTCCCTGTAATAAGTCCTGTAAGTATACTGTAAGTGTCGGCTGAATGACTATTTCAGTGCATTTCCTGAGCATGCTTTGACCACTTAAAGACTCATTTTACATTAGGCTTTTGTATCAGGATGTGGTCTAGTGGTGTGATGTGCTCACGCTCATTTATATATACCTATCTGTTTTCATGTGCATTCAGCTGGTGGATCAGCATATTGACAACAGAGGTCACTTAAATATCACCATCTCTGCATTGCGCTGCCGTTCTGCCCTGACCACAGGCATGCGGCACAGCTCCGGCCGCGGTACAGGGAGGTCACACGTAACTCAAACCCAGAGAGGATAGAACCAAACAAGGCTTTCTAGAGGCAGCAGTATCCATTTTAGGGTGCTTTCACACTTGAGCATTTGATCGGACCACAGCTTGTGTGCATCAGTGAACCATATGTGATTCTGCTTGAAATGGGTTACTCGCTGAAGTTAACCACTACTGATGATGTGTATTTGACACCTGTGGACTTTCAGAAAATGAATTCTCTTAAAGCCTAATTTTTACACTTTTACTACACTAAAATTTCTTTATTTGTGACCCTGGACCACAAAACCAGTCTTAAGTGTCTGGGGTATATTTTTAGCAATAGCCAAAAAAACATAGATTTATATAGAAAATTATAGATTTTTCTTTTATGCCAAAAATCATTAGGATATTAAGTAAAGATCATATTCCATGAAGATATTTAGTAAATTTCCTACTGTAAATATATTAACTTAATTTTTGATTAGTAATTTTGCATTGCTAAGAACTTCATTTGGACAACTTTAAAGGTGATTTTCTCAGTATTTAGATTTTTTTTTGCACCCTCAGATTCCAGATTTTCAAATAGTTGTATCTCGGCCAAATATTGACCTATGAAAAACCATACATCAATGGAAAGCTTATTTATTCAGCTTTCAGATGATGTATAAATCTCAATTTCAAAAAAGTGACCCTTATGACTGGTTTTGTGGTACAGGGTCACATTTTTAATTACTTTTTTATTTCTTTTTCAAAAATCAAGCGTTCCCACCACATTCATGTTTTCACCACAGATTATGTATTGTATTTAATAACTTTAGACACATACATTAAAAAAAGAAATTATTTGCGCACACTGTAAACATGCAATAATATTTTCACACTTTTTGCATAATTTAATAATAATGTCAATAAAACATGCATAGGTTCACTCATACAGTGAAAAAAATTACTCAGAAATTGCTAGTAAATTTCACAAATATTTACACAGAAATGGCAAGTAACACATTGAATTAAGAATTACATTTTGAAGTAGAAAGACTGAAATACTTTAATAATCTTATATTGTTTTATTTATAACTTTGAAATATTTGACAGTGTATCGTCTCATATTTCATCTCAAACTCTTCACTGACACTGTTGTCTCCTTTATAAACAAATACACACAATTTCTTAAACTTGTATAAAACATTTTTATACAATAAATATTTAATGCTTTGATTCATTATTTATTTTTAAAATTGTCATGATTTTAATTATACAAAAAATTATATATTTATTATGTATTTTCATAGTTTAGGATTGGACGGATAGGTATAGTAACTAGGATAAAACAGTATCTGTATATATATATTTTCTAGACATTTGCCTCTCTTTCAGTTACATCTGCCGTTGTACCTGCACTCACTCACATCATTAACACATCCCTTCACACTGGTGTTTTTCCCTCAACATTTAAACAGGCTCGTATAACCCCACTTCTTAAGAAACCCACTCTTAACCCAACTCTTTTAGAGAACTACAGACTGGTTTCCCTTCTACCTTTCATTGCAAAAACACTTGAACGAGTTGTGTTCAACCAAGTCTCAGCCTTTCTCACACAGAACAACCTCCTGGACAGCAACCAATCTGGCTTCAGAAGTGGACATTCGACCGAGACTGCCTTGCTTTCAGTTGTTAAAGCCCTAAGACTGGCAAGAGCGGCCTCCAAATCTTCTATACTTATTTTGCTAGATCTGTCTGCTGCTTTTGATACGTTCCATCTTTATTTGACCCTCTAACTCTAGCACTTTTTTATTCTATTTTAATTCTACTTTATCTATATTTATCTTATTTTTTATATTTTTATTTAAAAAACAACAACAAAAAACAAACAAACACTAGCTTTCTTATTTTTTCTATTCTATCTACTGGTTTTTCTTTGTGTGTGTGTGTGTATAATATATATATAAATATATACACCTTGCTACGTGTACTGCGTTAGGCTAACCGAGACTTGTCATTTGCACTTATATATTGTTGCTCTTTTGTTAGTTTTGACTGCTTTTATTGTCCTCATTTGTAAGTCGCTTTGGATAAAAGCGTCTGCTAAATGACTAAATGTAAACATTTCAAAAGTAGCAAAAAATGCAAGGCATGGTAAAAGTTTACTAATTGAAGGAATATTTTTTGATAATACATTTAATCTGCCATCTTCTCCATCAATCATTCATTATCTAACTAAGTGTTAAATATTTCTTGCAAGTACCTGTGGTCGTACTTGCGTCGATGAACAGTACAATGTGAAATAGAGACTTGCAGACGCAGGGGATTCGACCCAAACAATCAAACCAAGTGTGAAAACAGCCTTATACCATTTGCATTTAAATTTACCTCAAGCACTTTGTCTCATGGACAGTTGCTCAAGGGAAAACGGCAGACTCTGCTTAATTGGGTATTGATTGACTACGTTTCGGCAGGGGAGACAATGAATTACTGTCTGGAAAAATGGCGGAGAGGCCCTGGACACAAAGACAGGCGGAAATACTCATTCACTCAGCATTTATTTATACAGCTGAGTAATTAATGATGCAGGAGGGGATGCCTGATTAGGCTAAAGATTCGTAAGATTGTGTTTATTTGTGGATGTCATGATGCAGAAGCGTGCATGATTGTGGTGCAGATCGGTGATGCTGGAGCTAGGAATGGTAAAGTTTGTATGGGAGAGAGTGAGGAAGAATGCAAAGGAAGACAAAAGCATGTGCGTTACCCTCTGAGGATATTAATTTGGCCCTAAATTGGTTCCCTGCATTGGTTTTCATTGTCCTGGGAGTAGTGATGAAGTTTGATACGCTTGCATGGTCATGCTCATTTAGGCACAATTTAAGCAGACTTGTTCATTCGCACAGGCAAAGCAACTGAAACTATTTAAACACCTTATAGTCTTTATGTAATACATTCACGGTGGAAGAACAAAGTGATAATAAATGGCAAAATGATAAACTGACAGCTAATTTTCATTGTCGTGGGTTTAATTAGCGCTCGTTGAGTCGGAGAGTTCATGTCTTTGTCTTGGGATAAAGCTTTGCAATGCTCAAATGAAGCTGTATACCAGCTTCACTATTTTTCAGTGCCAGTCCATTTCCATTTGAACAATATACAGGGGAATTTGAGTAGGAACGCAAGGTTAATTTCCTTTGTGCTTCTGTTTTGTTGTACCATACCTGCATCACCCAAATGCCTGAAATTGAAAGGAAAATAAATGGCACAATATGTCATTTATTTATTTTTAAACTATGCAGACATTAATTCATGCAATAATAGCTGTCTGCTCTCACAGTTTGTCGTGTGTAGGTGCTTTTTTGTTGCTATCTTAATCAGCCTTTTGTAATAAGACTTCATTTTAAAAAGGCTTTGTCTGAAACACAAAATATTTTTGCAGGTAGTATATCGAGTTATGAACAAGGACATGTATGATTCCTGTAGAAAGGCATTCATCTCAATGGCAGTTGCACATGCTTCTTACCCCTTAATGGTGTAGTTACAGCAAATAATAATTTATTTTAAACAAGATAGCACAAGCTGTATTTGGAAATTTGATACTTTTTCAAAACTTATGTAACCAAAAACATACAGGTGCATCTCAATAAATTAGAATGTCGTGGAAAAGTTTATTTCAGTAATTCAACTCAAATTGTGAAACTTGTGTATTAAATAAATTCAATGCACACAGACTGAAGTAGTTTGTCTTTGGTTCTTTTATTGAGTACATGTTCAGTAAATGAACATACTTTCCAGAAGGCTAACAATTCACTAAAAATGTTTTTTTTTGTTGGTCTTATGAAGTATTCTAATTTGTTGAGATAGTGAATTGGTGGGTTTTTGTTAAATGTGAGCCAAAATCATCACAATTAAAAGAACCAAAGACTTAAACTACTTCAGTCTGTGTGCATTGAATTTATTTAATACACGAGTTTCACAATTTGAGTTGAATTACTGAAATGAACTTTTCCACAACATTCTAATTTATTGAGATGCACCTGTAGTCATTTTTTTTGCATAGTGAATTTGAATTAGCCTTGCCTTCTGAGTCGGTGTCATGACGTTGGCAATTGATTTACACTCAAACCTACACTTACCTCGAATTTGTAACCTTTATATTTCAACATTGTGTTTAGCATTTTCAAATTCAGTATATTAATATTTGTTTGATTCTCTCTAAACGTCACTTGTCCTGGATTTGTCCTAAATCACGAGACATGATGCAATGGAAGTGTGTGCAAATGTACTTACAACGACACACACAGGGATTGGCAGCTGTGTTCGGTTTCAGACACAGCCAGAATGTCATAGCAGAGTTTAAATCATTTGATTATGAGGAATGACCACACACCGTCTTTGACACACACAGTTTCTTTTATTAGAGCAAGCTGGCATCCTGCTGTTTATCTATTTAATAGTGCCCATGTTTACCCAGCATGTTTCTCAGCAACAGCGGTCAATATTGCCAGATTATAAATATGGTTCATATTTTAATAACCATGCAATATTGGCTATTTGTCCAGGGAATTAAATACTTGATAAATACAAGGTATTTCATCTCCGCTGATTTATAAAAAAAACTTAACGTTTATAATGGCTGAAATGGAAAAAGAAAATAGCATTTTAAGCTACTCTTTCTATGTATTTTTCCATGTGTAAATGCCCACCAATGCTTCTCTGCACTACAGTGTGATTGTTCCTTTAAGATGGCACACAACTTTCTACAGCAATGTCGTTTGAAAGTTGCGGAAACATTTCACCAGCCCTCTATGTGCAGTGATAGATAAAAGATTGTATTCTATGTCTCATTATTTCTTTCTCAGTTCTCCACCGTAGAAGCAATTGCTCCAATCCCCCCATGCTGAAAGGACCGCCTCTCCCCTGCAATTGGCAGTGTGTGAGATACAATTCGATTGTGCCATTCTCTAAGGACTGAGTTTGCCTCGTATTGATCTATCACAGACTAACACCCATGGCCTTTATTAGACGCTTTAGCTTGTATGTATTACAATATAGCGTCTATATTGCATTGGTCCTCAAAATGCACGGCTAGTGATAACATCTTATTTAACATGTTGGAATGGGACCATTTTTAAAGTTGTCAATTCGATTTATACTTTACTGTATTTCGGAGAGTTGAGGGAAAACCTTTTGTGCAGGGAGTCTAATATAGTTTCCAATCTCGCGGTTGTATTAGATTGACTGCTGATAGAATAAACCCCAACTCTGAAGTTTGTGCAAAAACAATAACGGCTGGCAAAATAACAGGCTAGTTCCTGCCGTGGGTTCTGATTGACTTCTTATAACCTGCAGTGGGAGAAGTTTGTTAAAAGAGACCTTTCTCACTTCACCTCTTTCACCTCACTTTCGGACCACCAGTGAGATGACCTCCATCACCCTGTGCTCGAGCTCCAAGACTCATCTCACACCTTTCTGACAGCACAGTTGCACATATCCTGACAGGAAGGATTTTTTTTTTGTGCTGATGATTTGTCAGTCAGACCTTTCAGTGATAAGGACATCTTACTATAAAGCAGCTCTTGAAGATGAACTGCAGAACCTCATTAGTATTTTAGTCAGGTTTTATTTTTGTTTGGTTTATGCTGTACTGGAATGAAACCTATTTTGTGTAAAGGGTAGTTCCCTTTCATGGGAACTTCGAACTGCGTCCTCTAGGGGTCGCTATGGGGAACGCCTCGTCTTGACCCGTGTCTGAAGCATACATTGAAAAAACACCAACAACATGTTGGCCAGCGACAGCCATGACATCACTACCGGTGCGACTATAGTATAAATAGGCACCGGGAGAACACATCATCCTCTTCTTCACAGACGCGTCGAAAAACGCTGGCGATAAGCGCTCGCGATAATCGTCCCGGTGTGCACGAGGCTTTAAGAACCAAATCAGCATATTAGAATTATTTGATGCTGAAGACTGGAGTAACGTCTCAGGTTACTTATGTAACCATTGTTCCCTGAGTAGGGAACGAGACCCTGCGTCCTCTAGGTTTCTTGCCATGCTGCGGATGCAAGCTTCAGACGAAGAAGTGAATGATGTGTAGCTCCCGGCGCTTATTTATACTATAGTCGCACCGGTAGTGATGTCATGGCTGTCGCCGGCCAACATGTTGTTGGTGTTTTTTCAATGTATGCTTCAGACACGGGTCACGACGAGGCGTTCCCCATAGCGACCCCTAGAGGACGCAGTGTCTCGTTCCCTACTCAGGGAACCATGGTTACATAAGTAACCTGAGACGTTTTCAAAGGCAAAGTTTGGATGCAGAAACAAAACTTAGAAATAATCCATTAAGTCAACCTTGAAGGTGGTATTACATTATCACTTTATTTTTTTGGAATTTTCTCATATCTCACTCTGAGACTATGATGCATAAGTCATTCTAGGTTTGAACGTAGCACATGTACTGACTCAATCAATGGTGTGAGTTTGAGGCGGGATTATATGTTTGCCTGACCAATGGCAGATGGGAAAAGTGGTTTATCTGCTGCTGGTAATGCAGAAATTTAACACTTTCACTTTAAAATGGAGCCATAAGGGAACTCAGAATGAATGTTAAAGCGTTTTTGATTCTGTATTCTAGATTGGATGTCACATAGATTTGTTCAGGCAGACAGACAGTTGCATTAGTAGTGGCAGCTGATGGGCGATGAACATTATTGCATTTTTAATTTGAAAGAAAACACATTAATATGCGAGTTAGGTGGACAGAGAAGCGCATAGAGCTCCCCATAGAGTGTTTTATTATGCAGAATGCATCCAAAAGTAGGTGGCACAGAGTGGTAATGTTATTAAAGGAATAATTCAGACAAAAATGAACATTCTGTCATCATGTTATTCCAAGTTGTAGGTTTTTTTATTTTTTTTTTTAGGAAAAATACAAAAAACATTTATTTGAAATGGTTAAAACTTTAACATTAAAAATATCACTTTTCATAAAATTCAATGTATCCTTAATGATTAGAAATATTAATTTCTTTAAAAAAAACAAAAAAACTTCCCCATCCCAAACTTTTAAACAGTAGTATAGGTGGAAAAAAATACAAATCTAAGACACAACATGAGTAATATCTTAACACTTTTATTTGACTGTATTGAACTTGTACTTTATTAGAAGATGGGTGATTTTAAAAAGATGCTAATCAGTATATGGATGGTATAGGCATTTATTTTTCTTTCTTTTCTTTAAGCAAATTAGATACAGTGTGGATTACTGTTTCATTTTGGATAATAACCACACACTTTGAAGGGAAGGAGACATTTGACAATGTGTACAGTGATCAACCACAAATTGTAAGTGTAAGAATGCCAATAAAATGTTATGTTTTTGTTTTGGATGTCTATATGTATATAAATTACGTGGGGCAAACAAATTTCCTAAGGGACACAATAAACTGAACTGAACTGATCTAGCTTTAAAGAAAAATGCCGGACATGGCAGGGCTTAAAGGCCTGGGCATTGTCTCTATTGATCAGGTATGTTAATTCTCTCTTTCCTTATGAATTTTTAATTCACTGGCTATTAAAGTGTCTCATTATGATTATTCAGGTGAAAATTATTGTCTAGATTACCAGACAATGTACCACATACATGGTGTGGCTAATCATATTCATTGGATTATCATTTTAAAGATCATTTTATCAAGATTACAGAAACGTCCTAAGATTGAAATTGCCTATAAGTAATTTGGTTTTCTGAAGCAGTAAGGGGCAATTCCTTTATGAAGATCCGTTTCTGTCTGATAAGAAATGGCTATTAGCCAACAACATTTAGCGCTTAATTATGAAGGTGTTATTGGTGCAAAACAACTGAGTGTCTGTGACAGTGGAATTTGTAGTTGTAGAGAATAGCCACACGTGTATCAGTAAATTTGAAGTCACAGACAAAAGTTGCAAACTTATAGATTTTTCTCTCATTTTTTCTTGGATGCTTTCCTAGCACAAACACAAGTGTTTAACGACAACGGTGTGAATCTGCTGCTACGAGTCTCAAACCTGTTTTTCGCTTGCAAATGACAAGTTTCGCGCACTCTCCCTTTTGCACCACATATCTGTGAAATATGGTGCAAAAGTGATTTGTGCATCTGTAGAGGCAGTGTTCACTGTTCAGAGATTAAGAGAATTTTGGCCAATCCAAGAAGAGCTATTTTGGGTGCCTATCAGCAGGGAGAGAAAAAAAAAAGAGCTGCGCGAGCATCTTCTGGAGCTGACAGCGGCAACCAATAAAGGTACATTTTCTTTCTTTTTCTAAAATCACTCACCGTTACACTGTACATTTTTTTATAGTTTAAATATTAAATGAGTTTAGCTCTAACCCTGATAGAACTCGACTACCTGTAGCCTTCTAGTAATCCTGGTAACCTAGTAATTGGTAGAGGTGTGTTTGATTATGGTTAAAGCTAAACTTAAAGGACAGTGGCCCTGCAGTACCAAGTTTGCCCATCCCTGCTTCAACTCACAAAGAGGCTTTATAAAAGATTGATTAACCCGTTAATTAAATAGATTATTATGAGAGTGTCATATATAAGATGATTAAATATATTTGTTAATATATTTAAATTATTAACACATGTACAGTATAACAGTGAGTGATTTCAGAAAAAGAAAGAAAATGTACCTTTATTGGTATTTGCTGCTGTCAGCTCTGGAAGATGCTCGCAGCTCGCGAACATTTTTATTATTATTTTATTTTTCCCCCTGCTCGTTCGGGTGCCAACTAATAGGCACCTAAACTACACTGTATAGAGATTGCTGTAAATTTTACAGTAGCTGGATGTATTATTACTGTATTTTCATTTAAAGTATTATTACTGTAATGTTAGTATTAGTACTGTTCAGTTTTTCATTTTTTTACCTGTATAAAACAATCCAATTGTGGTACAACACTGTATAGCATATTGTTTTACAACCCCAACCCCATAAAAAATCAAAATAACTTATTAGCATTTGTCTTTATAATATTCTTTTTAATTGTTGAACATTTTCTTTTTAAAAATGCAAATGACAAATCTTCATCTCTAGCATGCACTAGCTGAAAAAAGGGCATCACCACAGTCCCCCCAAAACAGGCTTTACAGAAATAAAATCCACAACCTTCAGGTTACAGGTCCGACTCTCTAACCATTAGGCTGTAAGTATATGTTGATTAGCCGAAAACATGCCATTTGAAACACCGGGACCTGCAGTTTTCAAAAAGCCGTACGTACTCCACAAACTTACTGCGCAAATTGCTGTAAATTTTACAGTAGCTGGATGTATTATTACTGTATTTTCATTTAAAGTATTATTACTGTAATGTTAGTATTAGTACTGTTCAGTTTTTCATTTTTTTACCTGTATAAAACAATCCAATTGTGGTACAACACTGTATAGCATATTGTTTTACAACCCCAACCCCATAAAAAATCACAATAACTTATTAGCATTTGTCTTTATAATATTCTTTTTAATTGTTGAACATTTTCTTTTTAAAAATGCAAATGACAAATCTTCATCCCTAGCATGCACTAG
This sequence comes from Sinocyclocheilus rhinocerous, assembly GCF_001515625.1. Classification (NCBI taxonomy): domain Eukaryota; kingdom Metazoa; phylum Chordata; class Actinopteri; order Cypriniformes; family Cyprinidae; genus Sinocyclocheilus; species Sinocyclocheilus rhinocerous. The sequence continues at coordinate 302,672 of NW_015658518.1, read as the reverse complement.
CTGAAAAAAGGGCATCACCACAGTCCCCCCAAAACAGGCTTTACAGAAATAAAATCCACAACCTTCAGGTTACAGGTCCGACTCTCTAACCATTAGGCTGTAAGTATATGTTGATTAGCCAAAAACATGCCATTTGAAACACCGGGACCTGCAGTTTTCAAAAAACCGTACATACTCCACAAACTTACTGCGCAAACATGTAAAACAGCGAAAGATAGACTGATGCCAAAGCCCAGGCACTTTTCCATTCTCCATCCTCCAGTTGTTGACATTGTTGAATGCCACGCTTAAATGACATTGCTGTCAGCTGGCTTACGTCAGTTCAGTGTTCCTACTGGCAGTGCAAACGCAACCAGGAAAATGGCCATAGGGGAAAATGTAGTTCTCGGGGGACTGTCCTTTTGGCTAGTTCCTGTAATGGAGTTCCTATAACTACCTGGTGTGAAAGCTCCTATATATGCTGCAGTGCTATTTACCAATGTTGGTTAATCAAAGCAAGAAACTACAGGGAGAGAAACACTTTGATGGCATAGTGAACGATAGGGCTCACTGGGTGAAAGGAGTATTTTAGAATTTTATGATTAAGGGCTGCAATGTCTTTGCACCTCTTGGTAGTGATTATTTTGTAGCTTTTCCATCCAATCTCTAAATTGCACGCTTGATCTTTAGCAATAATTGGTTCTATTTTGACAGTTAGACGTTTATCCCATTGATGTGGGGCTTAAAGAAAAGAGAGAAAGAGACAAAGAAAATGGCAATGGTGCAACAAAAAGATATGAAAAGAGAGCTCTGATAAAACCTACAGAGCTAAAAAGAGGGAGAGACAGAGAAACAAGAAAGAGTCAAAGAGGACATTTGTATGTTTTTAGGCAGGCATTTCTGAAGCCCTCTCTAAGTGCAGCTAAGAGCCGTGATCAGTGGAGGTTTATGGGAATGGCTTAAGGTGAAATGAGCAGTAATGACTTCTTGTCGATGTGCCCTCCGTGAGAGTATCGGACCAGAACAGAGTTGAGACTCTGTTTACCTGTTTACTGAGTCCTGAGCACAGCATTGGAAAATGTACCTGCATGGGAAAGTGAAGCCTCTGCAGTAACCTTCCCGGCATGCCGATCATTGAACAACACCACTCGCATCTCTACTGTCCTAGTGTAGATGATGGTGTTTGGTGATCTGCATGTAAAGAATCTTTAGGCACCTGATGACATGTTCTGTCATTCTGTCTATAGTTTGAGTCTTCTGTATATCCGTCTGTTGTTCTGTCTGTCATTATATCATTCTTTCTGATGATATGTCGTTCTGTTGTTCTGTCATTGTTCTATCATTGTTTCTGTCAGTCGTCCTGTAGCTGTATCTATTGAGTTTGAGCATTCTGATCAATCTATAGTTTGTGCATTCTTTTTTTTCTATTTTTCTAATGTTCTATTGTTCTATCGTTATCATTCCGACTTTCTAATATTCTATTGTTCTGCCATTCTGTCCTATCGTTCTATCTATAGTTTGAGCGCTCTGTCTTTGGCGTTCTGATGTTCCGTCATTCTGTCATTGTTCATCTTTTTGTAAATTTTTCTGCCGTTGTATCTATTGATCATTCTTTCGGTCATTCATTTGACAGAACGTTAGATAGAGTTGATTGAATAATGAAAAGACCAAAAGAAAGAGAACGTTCAATAGAAAGAAAGAGAACGACAGACAGATAGAACGACTGACAGGTAGAATGACATAACGACAGGGCAACCAATCTATAGATAGATATAGAATGATCATTCTATTTTTTATCATTTATGCATTCTATTCTTCTAACGTTCTGTCATTCTATCAATTTGTCATTATAACTATCCATCTATATCTGTTGTTTGATAATTTTATCGTTTGTGATATGTTTTTTTTCTCATTCTGTTCTATCTATTGATTGTACTGTCTGTCATTCTATCTTTCATTCTATTGTTCTGTCTTGTGATGTCGTTCTATCTACAGTATCATTCTGTTGTTCTATCTATCGTTCTATCTGTAATTCTAGGAATGAACAGATGCAGCGAGAGGCTTTGTCGACATCAGCAGTGGAGATGTCTGGTTGTGGGTGAAGACTTCACTTTAACAGTGTGAAGTTGGAGGAAGGGAGAGAAATAGCAGAATGGAGATAGGCACGTCAGTCCGCCGTGAGCTGCTTTTGTCTGCTGCTGATCTGCGTCAAAGAGGATTAGCCGTGTTATGACATTAAAGTTGAAACGACGTTATCATCTGTAGCTGACAGGCAGGATTTGCTCCCTAATCGGACTACTAATGCACAGGGAGGTGAGACATCGTTGCACTGTGATTGGAGGAGGATTTTTTTATTTATTTGTTCTATTTATATTCGAAGACCTGTCTTTTTTATTGACTTAATCCACTTGATGGCTGGCGGCCTCAGAATGTAGACATTTCTATTGCTCTGATCTCAAAGACCTATTGTGAAGAAACAACAATTATCACATCCAGGAAATGGAAAGGGTAATTGTCCTCCTCAGCTTTTTTACTCAACAGAAAAATTTGAATTTAAATGGGTGCACAGTACAGAAGGAAAAAACCCCCAGCATTTTTGCATCAGCAAATACTTGAAGCATTTTCTTTACTAAATCTCGCTCTGAAGTTCCTTTCACCTCAGGGTTTGCGACATTTAAACGGATGTCCTTTCTTCTCACCTTTTGGAATTTCTCCGGTGTGCCGCTGCTGCCTGGCCTGCTGCTGATAAATAGTCTTATATTTTTATAACTAATGTTTTTTATGGTGGTAGACCACACAGAGGGCAAAGCAGCACCTTTAAAATTTATCTGGTCTCAAATGGTGAAGGCTTCAGCGAATGTAAAGCGCAGTACCTCACGGAAATATCATTATACAGGCAAGGGGGCCCACTGTAAATCACACACACACCATAACCTTGACGTCTTTGTAAAGGCAATAAAGCTCTGGCTGTTTGTTTGTAGATGGGTGGGGGTTTGGCGGTTGATTTTGGTGCTTCACATATCCCTGCAAGTGTATATAAGTTAGTGGCAGGGGGTTTCGGTTTTATCAGGATGTGAAGAGATGCTTGTCAGGTCTTGTCATAGCTGCATTGGTGTGATCAAGATGAGCCACATGAATTGAAAAGTGTTTTGGGGAGGCCCAAGGACAGTACACTCTCAGAAAAAGGTACAAAAGCTGTCACTGGGGTGGAACCTTTTCAAAAGGTGCACCTTTGTACTTTATTTGTCTTCAAAAGGTGCATATTAGGACCTTGAAGATACATACAGCGGGTAAAATAAGTATTGAACATGTCACCATTTTTCCCAGGAAATATATTTCTAAAGGTGCTGTTGACATGAAATTTTCACCAGATGTAGGTAAAACCCAAGTAATCCATACATACAAAGAAAACAAAACAAATAAGTTCAGAAATTAAGTTATGTGTAATAAAATGGAATGACACAGAGAAAAAGTATTGAACTACTGAAATGTATTTAATACTTTGTTGGTAATGACAGCTTCAAGACAACTCCTGTATGGAGAAACTAGTCGCATGAACAAGGGTCAGGATTGCTTTCTAATTACTGATAGATTTCAGCTGGTGTATTGGCTTTCTATGTCTTTTTGCACCTCCCTTTCTTCATACTTTTTCCCTGTGTCATTCCATTTTATTACACAACTTAATTTCTGAAATTATTTGTTTTGTTTTCTTTGTATGGATGGATTACTTCCATTGACTAAAATTTCAAGTCAACAGCACCTTTAGAAATATATTTATTGCACCTCCCTTTCTTCATACTTTTTCCCTGTGTCATTCCATTTTATTACACAACTTAATTTCTGAAATTATTTGTTTTGTTTTCTTTGTATGGATGGATTACTTCCATTGACTAAAATTTCAAGTCAACAGCACCTTTAGAAATATATTTACTGAGAAAAATGGTGAAGTGTTCAATACTTATTTTACCCGCTGTAATAATACCTCTAGTGTACATATTAGTACTTTGAAAGAGTACCGTCCCATTAACAGATTTTGTACTTTTTTTTTTTTTTGAGCATATACGTGTATTGTTGTTGTCTACTGATATTGTCACAAACCAATAATACAACACAATACACTGTGACACTTAGGTTGGTTTAGTGTTGAGTCTCCAGTGCACTTTGTTGAAGAGTTATGCTTTTTGTATATCAGACTCGTACAAAAACATGTAATTTCTGTTAAAGGAATAATACTTTACTTTACTTGTACTGAAATAACTCAAATTAAATACAACTAAAACTTAATAAACAGCCTATATAGACATAATAAAAAACTAATAAAATGACAACATTATTACAACTGTAACTAAAACTAAAATAGATAACTAATACAAATCAAACTATATTAGTTTATCAGTAATCCTAAAAAAATAACACTGAGCCAAACACACATGCTAAAATAACTACAACTTACTGACACATAGTAAGAAATGGTTATAAAAAACTGAAACAGAAGTGAAACAAGTAGTAAGAAAGAGGAGAAATAAAAAGCGATACTTATCCTTTGCCGGTGTCCCTGCCCGGTGATTCATAATACCATGAAGTTCCACCCCTAAACCTGACCCTCAGGTAAAAAATCAAGCCAGAGTTCTTGGAAATATGCAACTTTGCCTACATTTCTGCAAAACCTGAAATAAGTTGTTCTGTTGGTACATTTTGCTGCACTTTTCAGATGACGTCCACACTATAAGCTGAGTAATTTTTCTCCATTGCATATTCATGTCTATTAAAAAAATTGTTCCTGTGAGTACAAATGGTTGCACGGCAGTTTCAAAGTGAAATTTCTGTGTCTGGCGGTAAATAGCATGTTTAATTTTCTCTGAAACAGATAATTGTGACTGTGGCCACGTTTTATTATGTTGCTTGTTTGTATCGGGGAAGTTCAGAAATGAAATGTCCAGTGAGCGGCTTTTTATATGCTACACGTTGAATCATATATACCACTTCTGAGCCAAATAATATTCAAAATAGCTTCTTCGTACTTAATTCAGTTTCTTTTTTATAGACCCTCTATCTGACCCTTGAGTTTTATAAAATGTACTATATTTATTTGTCACATGAAGTTAACAATGTCACCCACCAGGCTTAGTAACTGTATAGTTTAATCTGGAGGATAGGGAGGTTATAAAACTACAATTTCAAAGTGCCACGCTGGGTTACTGCAGGGCTATAAAGACATTCCTCTGATTTAGACTCACCACATATTTGGGCCTCTGTGCCACATTTTAACAACAAAGTTTGTTGCTTTTAAAACACCTAGTCCTGCAGTTAGTATGCTGTTGGCGTCTGGCTAACTTTTGACTGGACTAAAGACCGTGATGCACACTTAAAAAGATCTGCTTAAAGCTTTTAAAGTAAAGAACAAAATTGATTTGTCTTGAGTCATTTAGCCAGGCTGCAACACTAATAGCCTTCCATTAAGCGACTATGCCCTCTGACTGCAGGCATTGAAGTGCCATTTGGCATACAATTAAATAAATGAAAGTTTGTGTCAACACAACATTTGATTTATAAACAAGCATCATTTATTCTGATCGTGAGACTATTTGGGCTTTGATTAATTTGAAAGCTCAGGTTGCTATTACTGAGCAAACAAGCTGTGTCTGGCTTTTGTGTGTAGGCGAGGGTGGGGTAAGATCCGTCCGTATGTAAGCTGTGTCAGTCCATTAATCTAGCAAACATACAGAATTTCTGTCACATGACCATAAATGTAGAAAATATTTATAATTTGAGATAATGCATTTTTTTGCTTTTTTTTTTATGTCAGAGTAAATGATATCTCTCTAGGTCTACATTAAAAATTAAATAAATATGATTTTTCATTATTTATTTTTGCAAGCATATGTGTGTTTCTGGATCAGTGGTTTCACACCTAAACTTTTGGTTTGCCCTTTCATAATAGCCTCCGGTGGTCCTTGTTATTCTTTTTAGAGTGAGGATTGTGTCCACAGGGCTTTGTCAAGGCCATCACAGTTCACTCACACAATCATCCACCCGCTCGAGGACCTATTAACCCACCACTGATCCTGGAAAGACCTCGTGCTCCCATTCGATTTAAAACTCTAGCTTTTAACCTGCACCGGAGTATGTCATTACTTACACATTTCATTATTTCAGAGTGTCCATTAGTTAAAGGCCTCACTCATTAAATGCTCCTTTTTTGGTTTTAATAAGCAAGTTTTAAATGGCTGCTTCACTCACCTGTAGCCTAATCGCTCTTTGAGTGATCTAGGATGATTAATCCACATGAAACTGGAGCGAGGACATTGTTTCATTACATGACAATCTCGCAAATAGCATTATGTCAAGTGTGATATTTTTTTCTTTGAATCAGTTTTTCCGAAGACAGCCACACAGGCTGTCCCAGGTGGTGCGTCTGCGAGTGGGAGATTATGTGATTCTGATGGAATAATGCTGAAGTCTTAATAATGGGATATAGGTGTGCATGTGTGTGCGGTGTGGTGACTGTTTATCAGTTGTGGCTTTCCAGCAATGGTCCCCGTGAATGGTGGCTGGACTGATAACATTGTTACTTTTTTTTAGTTCGCACAGAGAGAAAGACAACAGCAACTGCAACAGGTACTCAAAAGCAGACTATGGAGTCAATATAATGCCACTTATATATGCAAAATAATAAAGTTTTGCAAAAGAAAATAAAGTTTTGCAAACGAAAATGAAAGTATTGAGAAAAAATCAATGTGTTTTTTGCAAACAAAAATAAAGAATTGCAAAATATAATGAAACAGCACAAAAGCAATGATTTTGCAATACATATTTTCCATGGCCATATCTACTAATTTATTTGCAACGCTGCTTTTATTTTGCGTTTCAGTCAAGTTTGAGCTTGCGATACCGTTTT
>NW_015658518.1:285514-294827 GCF_001515625.1 Sinocyclocheilus rhinocerous | reverse complement strand
ATTATTATGGCTTATTATAGTCTATTTAGGGTATTTTAGTAATTTAAAAAACATGGGTTATCTTAAAACATTTGATTATAATATTACACCACCCAAATGTTTCTTTTGCAAAACTTTATTATTTTGCATATATAAGTGGCATTATATTGACTCCATAGCAGACATGCATGTAAATACAAAGAGAGAAAGTTGCAGCAAAATGGCACAGTTTCTGATTTAAACTCTAGTGAGCTGTCTGTGTAGGCATCGAGATGCATCATACACATGTTCTTGAGAACAAATGCTGTTCCAGAAGCTAGGAAGCAAATTTATGCTGTCTTCTAAGATGCCTCGTTTAGACCAAATTCAAAGGCAGTGCCACATGTATGTATTGCATCATGCTGATAGGAAAATTCATCCAAGATGATTATAAGCACTTCAAGATGACTGTAAGCACTTGAAGACCAAAATAATCAATAAGAAATAGTTCCACCAAAATTGCAAGTTTCACTTAATATTTTATTTTATTTGATAATTTTGTGCTTATTTGAGTATGTTCTGTATTGCTTGCTGCTATCTGCACCATATGGTTCAAAAGTAAAGCTAATCACAGAATTATCTAGCTCAAACAAATAAAAATATTATGATATAAAAATTGAACTGTTACTTGATCTATTCAAAAAAATCATTTAATTGTATCTTTACTCTATTTTAGTGTTTGTTCTAAAAGTGTGGTGAATTAACAGTGAAAATAAAAATCTTGTCAGTTAATTATAGCTATTAATAAATGTATTTTAGCTTTAAATTGAACCTGATTTGAATTACAATTATGTTGATGACTTACATTTACATTTGCAAAAATCCTGTCAATTAACTTAATTAGCTGTTAATGAATAGGCTAAATACATTTTAGCTATAAATTGAACTTGGTTTGAATTACGTTCACATTTGTAATGTGACATTAATGAGCCACGTTGTCATTTGTATCTCATCACCCTTAGATTTACCTGTGCACACTATAATCAATCTATGCAAAATAATCTCAAAATCATTAAGCAGAGCTCCAGCTGATTTTCTCTTTATTGCTTTTTTTATTGTTTTTTATAGGAGCAGCTGATTGAATTGTGACGTGTGAATAAGAGGGTGAAGAACTCTACGTTTACTGAAGACCCCTTTGACAGGTAAATTAAAGACTCTGCTGTTTATTTTTTCTTTCGTAATAAGCTATTTAATTCAAGTTTTAGCCCTTCCTGGGATCTCTGCAGACCTGACATTGCAGTTTCCGTCCTCAATTCCTTGGCTCTCATCCCACCTCCTCTCTGGAGTCTTAACTTCTCCTCCCTGTGCATGTGGGGTGAAGTCAGGTTAACACATGAGGTGATCTGGAGATGGATGAATCTGCCGCCGTTTGTTGGCTTTCATTTTTGCCGCTGCGGTGGAACGATCTGATCTTTCATCACTCTTTCTTTCCATGTCCCTCTCCTCCACCGCTATTTCCAGCTCTCCGTCAACACAACACAGATGCTCATGTTCGGCAGTGTGTCAGCCCTATCTGTGTGTGTGTGTGTGTGTGTCTGTCTCTGTGTATGTGTGTTTTTTTTAAAGAGGAGCCTGTTTGTTGGTGTATGTGCTTTTTTCGTTTGACTTGCAAGGTCACTGACAGAACAGATTAAAAGCGCGTTGTTCCTCAGGGAAAGAACAAAAAAAAAAAAGAACAATAACCGTCTGTCTGTCAGAAGGATTGACTCCCTTGTCATACACAGGAATTCTCTCCAGCAGTTCCTGTTCTCTTTCGGTGCATGAATCATAGGCTGAGTGTTATTTTGGGTAATTCGTACCTTGGAGGTGTCATGCCCTCAGTTTAAAAGGTGATGCCATTTGCTAAATATTTTTAAATTAAAGAAATGACATACTTAAAGCTGTAAGTTACTTCAGTTGTAAAATAATGTGTGGGCATCTTAGAGTATCAGATGTAACCTCATATAATGATGGAATTGCATGGCCCTTATGTAAAGGTTCAGATTGATTCAATAATATGATGGTTATATTTTGCTTTAATAGTGTATCAGACCATAACTGTCAAGTATTTACCTCTCTTAAGGTACATATAGGATGCATTACACTTTGGTATATTCGAGGAAGTGGAAACACAAAGATGAAGCAGAAACATCAAAGAGGTATGGAATGAAATCAGAAGATGTTCACCTCACTGAAAATGGCTTTGGTTTTGAAGTAGTGCACATTAAGGGAAGTGTGTAAAGGCTTGATGTGGGGCAAAAACCTCATGTCCAATCAATGCAAACTGTCATTTCATATCTCCTCAGACGAATCAGAGCCCCTTTGCCTGGAGAATCCGTTTTAAATCAGTCATTACTGTTTTACCTCAAGTGAACCGGAGGGAGACGCTCACTCCTTCCCTCAGTATTTTGTATGGATAAAGCTATGAGGAATTAAATTAAAATCAAATGGGATTTCATGAGGCTGAATGCTTGTGGAAATTATTTATGCCCCATTGTACTGCCACTTGAAAAGGATGCCCACATCGTTGAGATGTCTTCTTGCCTGAGTCTTCTGCTTTGAGGTTGCAAGTATGCATTCTTTCGGTTAGTATTTTTCGTTTGTCTAGAAAAGGTCAGCATCATTTTTCCACCTTGCGTAAGGTTTAGAGACATTGCTAAATGAGCGGTTCACAAAGCATTACGCCCACCTCCCTGTTTTGTTCTCCTGTTAGATGACAGGTCTGTGGGATCATCCGAGACCACTGTGCTTGCTTTCATATCTTGTTGTAGCCTATTGTTGAGAACTAGCTCTTCAGTGGTACCTGTGCCAATAAACAAATCAATGTTATTTACGAGTAAAGCTAAAGACTCTTTTCACAGCCTGTGATGAAGAAAAAAAAAAAGTTAATGCTGCTGTGAGGGTGTTTCTAATACAGCAGCTGTGGTAGTGACAGTAAATTTGACATCATTTTGTCTTCTGACTGCCATTATAAATCTCTCTCTATTTTTCCTCTTTTTGAAAGTCGTAAAAAAAAACACTATGGAGTTTTTCTTTTGCTATTTGAGCAAATGGGAAAACCAAAAAATATATTTGATGGTGTCTCTGTTCACCGCTGTAGAAGTTTACCCAACTATGTTGACTAATGAAAAACCCAGAAATGTGAAAAGGGACCATTATTTGTTATTATGGACTCCAAACACATTTTTTTTAACACAAATGTAGAAATTTTGCCATAGTGTTGTGAAAAACTATGATATTTAAGTTGTTATTTTCTGAAAATCTTCCCTTTGTCATCTCATTCATGTTTCTGCAAATTCACAACTGGCACACCGGATTTGACGATTGCGAACGACGTCAGATGTTGTTGGCTCTCCTGTGTCTTGAGAACTATCATGCTATTTGATTATTTTCAATTACAAACATGGTCAAGATGAATGTTGCAGGTGCTTTAGCGAGGCATCACGTTATCAATTTTTATGAGCCGTTTTCTGAATAAGCACTTGTGTGTTTGTGGAAGCTTGTGTGTTACTGCTTTGAGTCATTGCTTTTCTGTCTCTGAAGATTTTTCTGCATCTACATCATTTGCATAAAAATATCAGATTGGATGAGACACCGTCAAATATGTGTGCTTTTAAAGGTTTGAGAAACTGGGGTAGCTCAAACATTCTGGTCTGCTAATTGATGTCTGCTGAGTGCTTTTGAACTTGCCTTTCAGATTTGCACACAAAGCGCTTTGATGTATTGGGCAGTGCAGCAATTCATCAAAATCAATTGGCGCTCTTTCAAAACATTTGTAGCTGGCTGGATTTGGTTCATGGGGTCACTAGTTGATGAGCCCTGATTTGGGCATTTATTAGTCTGGATGTGTCATTCATTGGCTTGATGTGACTTGTTAGATTTCTTCTGTCAGCTTTGATTTCAGACAGGATGAAGACTTACTTGGTTTTACCAAGACAAAACAAACCATTTCAATTGATCAATTTAATCAATTTAGCTCTTCTTTACTGAACAAAAATGTTAATTTCTTTGAAAGAACAGCTGAACTTTTGTATGAAGTCATAAATTCTGCAACATAAACCTTTGTTTATGATCATGGATTAATTGGGGTTTTAAATCCCTGACTTTCAATGTGATCTCACCTACAAAAGGAGAGAAATTGGAATCAGCCTCAGTTTGCTTCTACGCATATTTAATATTTTTTATATAAGATCTCCACCTTAATAGTTTATTTGTTTAAACTTGATTAATTCATCTGTTATTGAATGTGACATTTGTTTTTCGTTAATCATTTAATTTAATTGATTGAGAAGTTTGGTAATTAAACCTTTTATTAAGGTGCGTGAGATGAATAAGCTCAGTTCAAGCCTACTCAGAAATGACGTCAGTAATGTCAAGTGATCAAAAACCCCCTAGTGCACTTATGAAAAGCAGTATATCAACTATGTTCTGAGTGGTCAGCTATGACTCTTTTATACCTCCCGTTATAGGATTTCAATTCCCTGGCACCTCTTCCTTACCGAGCTTAATTTGCTCTTAATAGATTTAATTAGCTTTGGAACATGGCCGGGCCAGACCCAGCAGGATAATTATGACGTGGATGGTTGGTGGTACAATGGAGCGGATGTGCAGGATTGAGCCCCGCTGGCCCAGTCGTGGAAGAGATGGAAGAATGAAAGCACTATATTGTCAGAATTGACTTACTGATGTTATTTTTCTTTCTCTATCATCCCCTCTCTGTGTTCTCCTTGATTCCATCTTGTTGGCAACATAGAGAGCCATTGGCCATGTCCAGAGTCATCACCGTCTAAATGTCCTGATAGATTCAAAGTGATGCGCCATCCATCAGAAAATGTATTAAATTGCTCCTGCCAAGACGGACTTGACTAAAGCGATAGACGCACTCTAACTTTAGTGGTTTCTCTAGGACATTTTCTGTCCAAAGACTACCTGCCTATAGAAGGGATGAGGCCAAGCACGCCCCTGCAATCTTTTTGAGCCAAGCCAAAAAAATGTATGTGTATATGTATATGCACTTGCAAAATATAAAAATTGTTCAATTAGACTTTTGCAGTGAAAAAAAATATAATAAATAAATAAAAATAATAAATATAAGATTTACTGGGTTTAAAACCCCCTTATTAAAATTTTTTTTTTTTTGTTAATTTAACAAAAAATTCAATCCTATGTGTAAATAGGCCATCTACTGGCAAATAGTGAAGACAGAAATTGCCACACACTCAAGTTGATTTATCCATCTAGTACTCGAGTAGGCTAGTCAAAATTACCAAAATGCTCATCCATTGCTTCTAACAACCATAGGATTGTAAATTATGAACAGATTTTAGATTTTCCATTTCATGCTCATGTCGCCAGAGACATTCATAATGTTCAATTTTTGTGTGCGCTATTGTCATTCAGGGCAGGCATCAAGCGCAAACTTGAAATCCATGTAGCATTTAGAGCAGCGGTGAGAACGTACAGAGCGAGTGATTGATTGACTTCCACGCTGTGTAAAATGATACCCACCCCCCCACACACACACCTCACCATCATACCTGTGATATTGCATTGCAAATTGTCTCTGCATTGGTAATGGGGTGAATATAGCCATAAATCCCAGAATCCTCTTACCTCGTAGCATGTTTCTCACAGCGGTGTGGTGAACATGGGGATCAGTCTTTAACATGTTGTCATTAACTTTCAAGAACATTTTTTTTTTCATTGTAGCACAGATTAAAACGCAAATTAAATGCAGTGTTGAGCTCTGTTTCCAGTCATGAATGTGTGCCGACGCAATCATTGTCATCAAGGAGAGATTTAGTCAAATGCCCACCGTCTGTTCACTATCTGAGGGACAGGTGTTTTTGTTCAGTAGTTCAGTTGAGCAGTTGAGCAGTTCAGTGATGCAAGAGTTCAACCCTTGCATTTTTACTTCTCAGTTTACACCTTTATTCCTTGTATTTATGAGTTATTTGGTGCTTTCCTTTGCTCTGTAATATTTTAGCCCAAATAATAAAAAAAAGTTTTAGAAAGTTACGATTTCTTTATTTTGACATATTTTCATGATCGTTATACTATATGCTATGGGTCATTCCGTGTCAACTCAACCAGAGGTCCCTGGCTTGCATTGTTACTTCTCAGTTTACACCTTTATTCCTTGTATTTATGAGTTCTTTGGTGCTTTCCTTTGCTCTGTAATATTTTAGCCCAAATAATAAAAAAAAGTTTTAGAAAGTTACGATTTCTTTATTTTTACATATTTTCATGATCGTTATACTATATGCTATGGGTCATTCCGTGTCAACTCAACCAGAGGTCCCCGGCTCTAATTTTTTTGATTTTGCTAATATTTTTTCTGAAGAAAGATAAACATGTATGGTGATGAAAGCCAAAATATTAAATGGCATGGATGAATATTTACTGAGTAATCCACTATTTTGTAGAGGGGGGTCAAAATGGCAATTTTCACCTGAGATTCAGAGCCAATTTACAGGGGGCTAAAAATTACTTCAGAAAGATGGCAGCATCATAATGTTACTTTTACACAGAGATTGGTAGGTCTATTAGTAACATCTGTTGACTTTAACTGTCTTTGTTGCATTATGTGCCAGTGGTGACCATTCAAAATGGGGAAAGAGCACTTTTCAAGTTTTTTTCTCCAAAGTTTGCAGGCCTGTAACTCAAAACGTATTAAAGATATCTTAATGCCCTTTTAGATATTGGGTCTTACCAAACTTCCCTTTTGGCATCTTCATTTTTAAAACCCTATATGGTTCAGTTCCAGAGATATTCAAATTTCAATATGGCTTCAGTAGTAAATCGTTAAATTGTACATATTTTCAGTGGTCAAAAACAAAATGTGGGTCACTTTCAAAAAATATGACACTGCTTTTCTTTTAAAGAAGAATGTCTGAAGAACTAATAATGTTTAAACTAGAAATGTATCTTGCTTCCTTCTGTTAAAACAACTGCATTGAACATAACTGCCTGAGTGCCACATATATTCTTTTCCAAAGTTTGCCTGCCTATAACTCAAGAAGTATTAAATATATTGCAATATGATTTTAGATTCTAGTTCTTAATAAACTTTTCTTTTTGAGTCTAATCCAAAATAGTGGATTACTCCGTAAATATTCATCCATGCCATTTAATATTTTAGCTTTCATCACTATGCATGTTTATCTTTCTTCAGAAAAAATATTAGCAAAATCAAAACTCTGGTTGAGTTGACACGGAATGACCCATATATATGCTATACTGTATATTAAATTGCGAAGTGTTTATACATCATAGTAATGTTTCTTTATTTTAAAAAAGAAAAAAAAGCAGTTACAGCAATGATAATGTAATAAGAATCACCACTGAAAATAATAAGAATTTAAAAAAGGGAAAAACCCTTTGTCAGTACAATATAGGGTTATGTTAGAATCACTGAGATACTATTAGTTTGTATTCATATTTTTAATTAGTTTGTATTTTGATATTTTCTGTTTTAGATTGTTCATTTTAATTTTAAAGTTTTAGTAATTTTTATTTTTTTTAATACTGTAGTTTTCATTCATTTTTATTTCAGGTGTAGTTATTTTAGAGCATCATGATAAAATAAATGAAAATGAGAAATGTTGCCATGGCAACTGCTGAAATAAAATTTAAAACAGTTTTTTAAATTAGTTTAAGTTAAAAGTTATTTTATTTCAAAGATTTTGTGGTTTTAGTTTTAACTATTATAACACAATACATCTTAATTGGTCTTTAAAACATGCTTTGTTTTCGCTATGTAAAAAAATTATTTTCTTTTTTTTTTTTCCCCTTTAAATTGTAGAGAGAAATGTTTTCGTGAAATTGACCCGTGATGCATCTGATCTTCTAGTCATGTTAAGTTGTAAAGGAAATCTGTGGAGTGCATTGGGAAAGACTTCAGATACTCTGGCGTTACGATTGGAATAGTAATGCTGGCTGAAGATGCAACTGACTTTGCAATCCTCACCCTCGGGACCAGAGCAGTGAGACCGGAGTGAGAGTACATGGCTGCATTAGAGTGCTGCTACCTCCTGTAACCTTGAGGCTTGTTGGCAACATGGTGCACAGTTTTGCTGCTGTGTGTTTAGACATAACTATAAATATAAGGCTGATGGGCCACCCCAGAGAAAAGTAAGGCGGTGTGGTCGATGAACTTGAGTACTGCATGTTGATGCTCATAGATACACAATATGCACGTGATGTTTTCCCCCTCTCCAACACAATAGTTATAAGGGATGTATTCCATTGTACACATCACTGTTATGTGCACAATCAATCAATAAGATAATGTGAAAGATGGACAAGGTTTTGTGTGAATGAAAATAGCAAAAGTGCTTCTGGCAGATTATGTGATGGAGGAGAAATCAGACTGCTCATGTGCAAATACAAGGACATGAAGGAGAGGGATAGAGAAGGACTATATGATAACAGAATCGTGACATGACATGACATTTTTTTATGTTGTATGTTGGCCTTTTTATTGACAGGTTAGCTGTGTTCCAAAACCTAATAAGCTGTCTGTATACAGTAAGCAGCTGTTTTCTAAGGCAACATCCTAATTTTCATGAAAACATAATAAGTGAGTGATTCTCTTCAAACGCTCTGCAAAGCAGCTCTACAATCCACACAAATAGTGCTCAGCTCTGGAGAATTGACTTGGTTGATTTTAATATATTTGGTGTTATCGTGGTTTTGATTGAATTCTCCAGTAAGCAGAAATATGCACTATGCACAATTTTTTTTTTTTATATATATATATTGGTTTAATTCATGATTTTCACAAGTTGCTGATTCTGAAAGTTGGTGCAAATTCTTATTATTTGTTGCAACTGTAGAATTTTTAGGGCTTTTTTAATTTTATTTATTTATTTTTTTTTGGGGGGGGGGCAGTGTAAAAGACTTTACTGTCAGTCTGTCACTTTGGTCAGTATGTGCTAGGGATGTAACGGTATGAAAATTTCTTATCACGATTCTAGTGACAAAAATCATCACGGTTATCAGTATTATCACGGTATTGTTAAAATGTGCTGGAGATGTTCAAAAAGTACCGACACATAAATCACTTCACCAAATTTTATATTTAAAAATCAACAAACAACAAATAAAATGACTTTTTGTTTGCATAATCACTAAAACAATAACTTTACCAATGATTAAGTTGAACTGTTTAAACAACAGTTTAATAGCATGTTGAAATATCTAACGTAAATGTTCAAATAAAGCTTTGAAAAGTTTCATAAAAAGATAAACCTCACATTTCAGCCTTTAAATAAAGAAAAGATATGTCAAAATGATAATTGATTAATAAATGATT
>NW_015658518.1:280034-285479 GCF_001515625.1 Sinocyclocheilus rhinocerous | reverse complement strand
TGAAAACAAAATGCCATCGAATCATTTCTGAAGACAGTCAGAACACTCTTTTAAAACCTCCCAGCTTTTCCGCCCTGTTTTCACTCAAAACTAAACTACTCTGCGTGCTGTGCGCACGTGAGACTGTTACTTAACACTGTGCTTTATGCTGGACAGTATTTATTCATCGCGAGTTGTTCAAATCGCGGTAATCTAATACGGTTTTAATGATAATTAAAAGATGAAATGGTAATACTAACTGTGGGGAATTTTATCATGATTTATCGTCAAACCGGTAATCATTACACCCCTAGTATGTACTAATATGTACCTCGTTACATCCCTAGTATGTACTAATATGTACCTTATGCACACTTTAGTGCATAAAGGTGCCAGATTTGCACATCTGAAGCCTCTGGCCCAGATTAAACTCTCACCACTTTACGTTTCTGACTTGCGGTCTGACAACGGCTCTAATTACCAACATTTTCAGGGAGGGTTAAATACATCCGTCTGTGTAAAAGCTCACACCCTCTGTGCCCAATCCTTGTGCTTGGGTTTGTGATGGCAGGCACTGAGGTGCAGATTACAGCACAGCATTCATGTTCTGTACACTTCCTCACTTCTGTGTCCCAGCTCAAACTCCGAATGTATATTTTTTTGGGACAGTGTAAAAGACTTTACTGTCACTTTGGCCAATATGCCCCAGTGAAAGCTGTTGAACCCCTAAAGGGAAAATTACTGTTTTTTTTTTTTTTCTGACAGTGTATGTAGCCAAATCATTTATGTTTTAGAACAGGAATATAGTGGGAGTAGACAGGAAACACCAGGTAGATTGATCAGAAATGCACCTGCACACAAGCACTGCCACACGACATGACAGAGCAGGTTTATTACCCACCAGGCCCACAGACAGTTCCCCTGGAGCGGCCTGGGTTCAAGTCTCAGCCTCAGGGCTCCGTGCCTGCAGGACGTCATGGACCCGCTGAAATGCAGTGCACACAGAAAAGTGTCAAGTAGTGTCCAAAAGTATAAGCTTCATTGTAATTGGCTGACTGCTGCATAATTAATTCATGAGTCAAGGGTGCACAGGTTTGTTTTATCAGTTTGACTTTGACAAGTCTTGTTTACAGGGTATGAGGCTGCTGCAATAATCACCTCAAGGGTCTTTTGTTTGAGGCACGTAGTAGCAATATCCTCAAGCTGATCTGTATAATCAACTGCTTTTTTTCAGAGTTATGACCGTGAAATAATCAGTACTCATGACTTTTTTTTTGGAAATTAGAATGATTTCTGAAGGATCATGTTTCCCTGAAGACTGGAGCAATGGCTGCTGAAAATTCAGCTTTGCTATCACAGGAATAAATGGCACTTTAAAATATATTAAAATGAAGTTATTTTAAATTGCAATAATATTTCACAGTATTACTATACTTTTACTCTATTTTTGATCCAATAAATGCAGCCTTGTTGACATACAAGACAAAAAAGTAAAGAATATATTACCTACATATACACCAGAGCTGGGAAAATTACTTAGAAATTTTTGTCTTTTACTGATTCCAAATTACATGGTTAGTAGCATAATCCATTACATTACACATTTTAGGTAATATAACTAAATGGCAACTACTTTTTAATTACTTTTAGATTACTTTTGACCAACTTTTTATCACATTGATTTTAATAGGATAATCTATTACCATATTGACACAAATACAAGTATAAATACTAAATAACATACTGTACCATATTGATATAAAAACACAAGGAGTAAGAAAATATATTCCATTCGTTGTAAATAACAACATGAAGTGCATTAAACATTACATTATGTCAAGGCTTTGTAAATGAACTGCAGAAGCTTTGTGAGTTTAATGAAAAGCTAATAATTCATTCAATTGTAAAAATGTAAACTTAAAATAAGTCATTTTAGAATAACTGTCATGTGACCATTAACCAACAGAGAACCATGAACATGCAAATGTGATACTTAATTATTCAAATATTTATTTTAAAATCTCATGGTCCTTCAATTAAATATATTAGGTGAAAGCTGTTCAGATGCCAAAAAAATGTTGGTAATGCCTGCATTACATGTAAATAAGAAAGTACGTGAACTTGTGCAGTTTAAAATTGTGCATTCTTTGTGTGAATGTCCACAAAACTGGAAGACTTTCCGAATGTATATAAACGGTATCCTATTTTAGAAAGGAATATTTAAAAAAGGAATTAGGGAGAATCAATAAATTATGAATAATTTATTGCCACTGTGTGAATAATATGTAATTATGTAATCCATAAAAAAGTAACTGTAGTCTGATTACGAGTATTTTAAAATGTAATTTAATCTAATTAAAAGTACTTCATTTTTGGAACCTGATTACGTAATCCAGATTAAATGTAATCAGTTACTACCCAACTCTGATATACGCACCTTTCTTAGTTCTTCAATTTTTTTGCAAGATGTAATGGAAGTAAATAATGTAGTGATAAACAATTTTCTTGAATTGTCATGAACTTTTGACATTATGAGTGATGCCATAGAATCTTAATTTTTAGATTTTTTTTTTTTTAAGACTAGCACACAAGTACAGTAGTGATACAGTAGCTCAAAGACACAGGATACGAGCCTAGAGGAGGCAGCCCTAATCTTCATCCCTAGTCTACACCACCTCCTTATAATGGAGACGTATCCGATGTATTGCACATTTAATGAATATTAAGTACCAAACGCTTCAACTCAGTAATTCATATCGGCACATGAATCTGCAGTTACAATCCATCCCATCATTAAACACTCCATCAGCCTCTCTGTCTCCTTTTAATGATCCTTGTCTCCTTTCTTTCACACTCTCCCACCTCCATCTGGTCAAGGGCTTCTTCAGTTCTGTACAGTCAACCTCTCTCAACCTCTTTCATGCATGTGGGGCTCCTCTGCTATTTCAAAACTTTCAAAAGTTTTCCCTTGAGTAATGAGTGTCCTTGCTGCTTTCTGTGACACACTTGTGTACGTAATTGTGAAATGGACAGAAGCTGAAAATAAACTTGAGGAAGTTGATGAAGTGAGTGTTCAGTCGGTCTTCTCTAAAGTGACTTATTTTAATGATCTGATGAGATGGCAATGCCTGTCCGTGTGCATGTATTACAAACTCTATCATAGATCATTGAGTAGAGGAGAAGGAACCTGATTACGTAATCCAGATTAAATGTAATCAGTTACTACCCAACTCTGATATACGCACCTTTCTTAGTTATTCAATTTTTTTGCAAGATGTAATGGAAGTAAATAATGTAGTGATAAACAATTTTCTTGAATTGTCATGAACTTTTGACATTATGAGTGATGCCATAGAATCTTAATTTTTAGATTTTTTTTTTTTTAAGACTAGCACACAAGTACAGTAGTGATACAGTAGCTCAAAGACACAGGATACGAGCCTAGAGGAGGCAGCCCTAATCTTCATCCCTAGTCTACACCACCTCCTTATAATGGAGACGTATCCGATGTATTGCACATTTAATGAATATTAAGTACCAAACGCTTCAACTCAGTAATTCATATCGGCACATGAATCTGCAGTTACAATCCATCCCATCATTAAACACTCCATCAACCTCTCTGTCTCCCTTTAATGATCCTCGTCTCCTTTCTTTCACACTCTCCCTTCTCCATCTCATCAAGTGCTTCTTCAGTTATGTCCAGTCAACCTCTCCCAACCTCTTTCATGCATGTGGGGCTCCTCTGCTATTTCAAAACTTTCAAAAGTTTTCCCTTGAGTAATGAGTGTCCTTGCTGCTTTCTGTGACACGTTTGTGTGCGTATGTGTGAAAGGGACAGAAGCTGAAAATAAACTTGAGGAAATTGATTAAGTGGGCATTCAGTCAGTCTTCTCTGAGGTGACTGAGTTTAATGATCTGACGAGATAGCAAAGCCTGTCCATGTGCATGTATCACAAACTCTATCATAGATCATTGAGAAGAAGAGAACCAGACAGAAGGAGAAAGAGGGAGGGGTAAATGCATAGCAGCTGTTCATTAAAATGCAGTTGGGGTTGAGTTTGGACCCCAGGCAGAGTGCCAGATTTGCACATCTGAAGCCGCTGGCCCAGATTAAACTCTCACCACTTTACGTTTCTGACTTGCATTCTGACAACGGCTCCAATTACCAACATTTTCAGGAAGAGTTAAATACATCCGCCTGTGAAAGCTCACACCCTCTGTGCCCGATCCTTGCACTTGGGTTTGTGATGGTACGCAGGCACTGAAGCGCAGATTACGGCACAGCAGTCATGTGCTGCACACTTCCTCACTTTTGTGTCCCAGCTCAAACTCCAAATGAGCTCAGTTAAAGTGCTGCTCTGCTCAACTAGGGTGCATTTATTAATTAATCGGGCTTAACAAGGTGTGCAACTCATCACACGGTTTGAGATACCTTATTGTTTTATTGCTTGTTGAAGAGATGTATTCCATTAATTTTCAAAGGGATTGCACTAATGATTTTTCCTTTAGAGACTTCATAGAAGCCAGTAAACCAACAACCAGAACATTGAGTTGACAATATTTTTTTGTTTTTGAAAAAAGTATTTTATGCTCATCAATACTTTATTTGATGAAAAATACAGTAATATTGTGAAATATGTTTGCCTTTTAAAATAACATTTTTATATTTTAATACATTTTTAAATATTATTTATTTCTGTGATGCAATGATGAATGTTCTGCAGCCATTACTCCAGTCACATGATCCTTCATAAATCATTGTAATATGCTGATTTGGTGCTCAAAAATATTTATTGATATTTTCAGTGTTAAACAGTCATGCTGCTTAATATTTTTGTGGAAACTGTGATGATTTTTTCCCCCTCAGGATTTTTTGATGAAAAGAAAGTTTAAAGAACAACATTTATTTGAAATGTCTTTGTGCTGAATAAAAATATAAATGTATTTATTATTATGTAAATAATTATGTATTATTGTATTTTTTTTTTAATCTGCTTATAAGATATTATTAGCAGGATTGTGGCAAAATTACAATTAATATTTGTTCTATTTTTTTTTAAATGAGAGTGAAATTAGAATTGCATTTAATGCATTCTGAGAGATTTTTTTCTATCTGTCTTTTGTACTAAATAAAGTGTTATTGCTCTGACTCCGATATTTGGCATTTTTGATGCGTTCGAGGCGGGACTTTTATTTTGACGGCGCTGAGAGCGGAAGCGCCTGAGCACATTATCCTTCTTGTTCGCCCGTCGTTAACAGTTCTGTCTAATACGGATGGAAATCTGTCTAATAATACGATAGAACTGTTAAACAAAGGAATTAAAATGTATACAAAAAGTATTATAACGATTGCTTTTATATTATTAGTAATAGAAAGGCAAACATAATACTTTCTCGTTTGCCATCAACATTCAGCAAACACGCATTTACATCATTTAAACAAATCTTTGAATGGCTAATGAA
>NW_015658518.1:279790-280024 GCF_001515625.1 Sinocyclocheilus rhinocerous | reverse complement strand
CGATAGAACTGTTAAACAAAGGAATTAAAATGTATACAAAAAGTATTATAACGATTGCTTTTATATTATTAGTAATAGAAAGGCAAACATAATACTTTCTCGTTTGCCATCAACATTCAGCAAACACGCATTTACATCATTTAAACAAATCTTTGAATGGCTAATGAAAATTTTGTTTCACAAACCTTGCAAACTTGGTCGAATCCAGTTGTGAGATCTTGTGAAGTGTGCATT
>NW_015658518.1:278015-279729 GCF_001515625.1 Sinocyclocheilus rhinocerous | reverse complement strand
TTACTTCCTTTTTAATTATATTTTTATTAAATATTTATTTATTTGTGAAAAATACTGTCATCTAAAGTATAAGTATGTTCGTTACAAATTTATTTTTGAATCCATTTTCAAATGATTTCAAATTTCTTAAATATTAAATCAAATAAATAAAATTTTAATCTGCTAGTTCTAATCAGGTTGAATCAGGCTCTTCAGATCCTAGTCCTCTCAAAACCTGAATGAAATAATAATAATTAATTTCCTTATACAATGAGTAAAAATCATTACAATAGTATAATAGTTTTAAACACAATTTCTGTTTAAACATGGATTTTCATAGTTTAAGATAGAAAGTCTACATAATGTACATAAAATATTTGGAAAAAAAAAAAAATCCAAGACCAATTTAATT
The DNA here is from genome assembly GCF_001515625.1 of Sinocyclocheilus rhinocerous. NCBI lineage: Eukaryota > Metazoa > Chordata > Actinopteri > Cypriniformes > Cyprinidae > Sinocyclocheilus > Sinocyclocheilus rhinocerous. Next base: position 279,338 of record NW_015658518.1, on the reverse strand, counting down.
TGACCTTCATAGGTTACCTACAAAAAAATTTAACTGTTAGCTGAATAAAATCAGCCCCTGGGACATTAAAGCGCTCAAGGTTGAAGAGACACCCATATGTACTTTCAAACAACAACATATCTTGTTGTGCATTCAGTCTGGCTAAATTAAGTCTACCGCCATCTCTTCCATCCGTCTTGGGACCTTTGAGATCTCAAAATGGGGTGCCCTTACGAAAGTAAACACACAGCATACTGCACAGCACTGTGCCCTGTTTATCCAACAAACAATTAAGCAGTAACATGAGCACGGAGTTTCCATCTTCGTTGTTTTCCCCAGAGGCACAGCCTTGGCAATATGGCAGGGGCTCCAGTGTCTCTCGCACTTGTATACAGCATCATTGCAGCTGCGGTTGCATCGCCTTGGATGGATTTGGCCGTAACCTACTCACTCAGGGTTCTGTTTGACGTATGTGTACATCTGCAGCTCCTGCTTCTTAAATCTCACAGAGACCTGTAAAAAAAATGGGCTCTTTGCCAACATAGTCATGTCACAACTGGCTCCCTGTCACATATTCTGTCTTCCATTCTCACACTTCATCCTCTTTTTTCACACTCCCTTTCTCTAGTCTCAGATGGCAAACCCTTGGACCTCCCACAGTCTATTAACCGACTGCCTGATGCATATTGCACACAAAATATACAAGATCTGGCTTTAACATCAGTTTCTGATGAGGTTGGTTGACTTTATGCAACTGTATGCTATGTTTACAAGGTACCGGCTGATAGAGTATAAAGTTTAAAGGAAGAAGTAATCATTGGATTTGCCAAAGTTTCCTAGGTTAATGGCATTTAAAAAGTTTTGAGGCACATAGCAGTAGGTAAACTAGTCCAAAGGCACAAATATTTTGCTTTATGAATGTGAAATAATCAGTAGTTCTGTTTTCTGTGTGGGATCAATATTTGCTGTTCAGTTATTTTGAATGAATTTTTTTTTTTTGCTACAAGTATCTATTATTGTGGTATTATCTAGAGCCCGACCGATATTAGGAGTGGGGGGAAAAATCGATACAGCATAGTATCGCGATATTTCCGCAGCAATACTGTATCGATACACGGACGCCAAGTATCGATCTTTTATTATACTATTTGGTAGAATAATAAAATCAATTTCTTAACAATCCACTAGATGGTGGTGTTGAGTTTTTTCTGGTGAGGTCAGCTGGGTCACCTTCAGCATGCAGTAAGTTAGTAAAATAAAGAGGGTGGCATCGCGGAAAGTTATCAGGAAAGCCCCGTCCGCATTTAAATCGGATGTATGGACTTACTTCGGATTTGTAAACAA
>NW_015658518.1:276584-277886 GCF_001515625.1 Sinocyclocheilus rhinocerous | reverse complement strand
AATAAAATCAATTTCTTTACAATCCACTAGATGGTGGTGTTGAGTTTTTTCTGGTGAGGTCAGCTGGGTCACCTTCAGCATGCAGTAAGTTAGTAAAATAAAGAGGGTGGCATCGCGGAAAGTTATCAGGAAAGCCCCGTCTGCGTTTAAATCGAATGTATGGACTTACTTCGGATTTGTAAACAAGGAGGGGATGCACCGAAAATATAGGCTACATATAATAGCCTAATAATAATATATATGGTGCGCCGCGTCGTGCCCCGCCCGGCAGTGTTCGGCGCGCATGTTTCACTCTCCTCGTCACTGCGCGGTTTGAGGCTCCGCTCAGTATTCCGATCTATGAATGTGCGTTCCACTCGTGTACCGCTCATGCTCACCGGAAAAGCAAAGTCCGCTCAAATAACGCGCTGACAGGAAACTTCTGTTACATAGAAGTGAATAAAAATAATATATTGATATTTAATATTAAGGTAACACTTTTCAATAAGGTTCCATTAGTTAATGTTAGTTAATGTATTAACTATCATGAACGAACAATGAACAATACATTTATTACAGTATTTATTAATCTTTCTTAATGTTAGTTAATGAGAATACAGTTATTCACTGTTAGTTCATGTTAACTCAGAGTGCATTAACTGTTAACAAGCACAACTGTTAATCAGTATCATTAAAATTGAGTTAAATTTAAAAAGGCTTACAAAAATTACTTTATATTATTTAAAAAATAATAAATAATCGTTACAAAGCATTTTCTGTTTCGGTTTTCGGCCCAGAATTTTCATTTCGGTGCATCCCTAAATGTAAGACTACATGTTTTATTTAATTTAATTTAAATTTAACAGTAATTTACTTTCAAATGCCCCAATTGCTGAAGGGTCTGCACAACTTTTTAGTACAATTTCAAGTTGCACTGTTCAAAATACCTGTAGTAGCACAGCAGTGCATACCTGTTTACATTTAATTAAGGTGGACTAGATTAGACTGTAATACAAATAGTTGAGTTTGCCAGGTGCATACAACATTTATGACAGGTTTTCATGAAAGTGTTGGTCAGTTTGTCTGCTTGACAATCCCATTTTGCACTGCAACAATAAAACTGAAGTGAGATAAACAAACTGAGAAATGTTTCTTTTTAGTTAAAACAGATGTTGTCAAAGTTTTCCATTGGGGACATAATTTGAAGCTGGAAAAAGGTAATAAATTGCAATATATCGCAGAATATCGCAATATATTTAAAATCGCAATAATATTGTATCGTGACACAAGTATCGTGATAATATCGTATCGTGAGGCCTCTGG
>NW_015658518.1:274373-276530 GCF_001515625.1 Sinocyclocheilus rhinocerous | reverse complement strand
ACGCTTGAATGCTGCTGCCTGAACAAGAGACCTCCTTACTGAAGTGAAAGTGTTGACTGGTGTCACTATCTCGCGAACGCGCCGGCGGATCTGCACCAAATTCGGGGGATCCCTTCAGCTCGAGGAACCCTCTCGAACGTGAATCGAGTGTACGTCTTGAGGCCCTCTTTTGAATAAGACCACCCCAGCGTCGATAGCCCCCGGGTTTGGGAGTTACGGGTGGTTAAGTTACATTCAAAGGGCATTAAAGTGCGTGAGATGTGAATTTATATTTATTTACAGAGGTAGTAAGTTTCTAGTAAGTTTTCTTCTCTAGTAAGTTTCGTCTGTGTGTGAAGACAGTAGCGCAAATCCGTGAATGAATGTTCCGAAGTGAAATAAACTTCAACGGAATTGGTTGAATGGAATTTAATTTAATTAAAGTTGAATAAACTTCAACTTTACTGTTCAGTGCACTGATGTCAGACTCATTTTGGATAATAAAGTTTATTGTTAAATTGTTAAATGCCCTGCCTCCATTACATATCTTTGTCACGTCATTATAATAGTACAATTTCAAGTTGCGCTGTTCAAAATACCTGTAGTAGCACAGCAGTGCATACCTGTTTACATTTAATTAAGGTGGACTAGATTAGACTGTAATACAAATAGTTGAGTTTGCCAGGTGCATACAACATTTATGACAGGTTTTCATGAAAGTGTTGGTCAGTTTGTCTGCTTGACAATCCCATTTTGCACTGCAACAATAAAACTGAAGTGAGATAAACAAACTGAGAAATGTTGCTTTTTAGTTAAAACAGATGTTGTCAAAGTTTTCCTTTGGGGACATAATTTGAAGTTGGAAAAAGGTAATAAATTGCAATATATCGCAGAATATCGCAATATATTTAAAATCGCAATAATATTGTATCGTGACACAAGTATCGTGATAATATCGTATCATGAGGCCTCTGGTGATTCCCACCCCTAACCGACATATCGTTTAGCCGATATTATCGGCCGATATGAGCCTGTCGCCGATATATCGGTATAGGCAAATATGCCTAGTATCAAATAGTATCAACTCTTTTAGATAAACCAAAACTTCCTAAACAGCATGCAGAAACAAAATGTCTTGTCACTTGTCGCTTTTGCCAAAATAAACAGCTAAATGTAATATTATGATTTTTTTGTGTTTTTTATATTCTATTACAGAATTTATTCCTATTTTAAAATGTATTTAATTTAGCTTGAATTTGTAATTTTTCAGGGGTTTTGTTTTCACATTATTTTCTATTTATCTTGGTTTTATTTTTAGTTATTTTAGTTCTTCCACTTAAAGTTGCAAGTTATTATTAAATTATAATGTTTTCACATTTATTTTATTTCAGCTTTATTTCGTTTTGATGAAAACAATAAAAGTTTTAGTTTTAGCCTTCCTCTCCCAAAAAAGATGCTCTAGTCTGGGTCAAAGCCCTGAGGTAGATGGTAGAAGGTGTGATCCTTGTTTTAGTATATGCTGAGAGCCTCCTTCCTCTAAGTAAGCTCCTGCGAGCCCTATTGTCTCCCTGCAACAGCTGCTCTTGACAAAGCCAATAAATCACTGCCTTAATGTGAGATTCTGAGGGCTGCGCTCGCTCCAGCAGTGTGAGAATTCACCTTATCTCTCTCATCACCTAAAGAGCAGAACGGCGTTCCTGACCCCTCCACGTCTCCGCTTGGTTTGATGTCATACTGCACCATGTCATTTTTCTTTTCACTGTAAGCTTAGCCTGATGTCACAGTGTACAGTTGTTGGGCTGAATTGCCACACTTGCCTTTCATTTGTCAATTTTTGTCAGGTTTAATTGTCACCGCGCTGGTGAGAAGCTGTGTGAAAGATGTCTTATTCACACGTCAAGGTTTGTTTTGGGGAAGGATCCTGTTTCCAGGATTCTTCCTGAAATCCCAGAGGACGTCTTTATTGTTCAGAAGTTGCTATTTTAAAGCTCTGGAGACTTCATGGTGATTCTCCAAGGAAAAAAAGTACTGTGCATGTTTTCTCTGGAAATTCTTTATGAAAAGTAAAAACAAACACAAATGATACTTCTATTTGATAAACGTGAGATTCCTTGCTGCAGTTTGTGTGTGTGTATGTATGTATATATATATATATATATATATGTGTGTGTGTGTGTG
>NW_015658518.1:271321-272861 GCF_001515625.1 Sinocyclocheilus rhinocerous | reverse complement strand
GGTGGTGAGCTAATCATAGACTGAAGACTCAGGTAAACAATGAATTAATCTTTTCTGTTTCTTATAGCAGTTTTGTATTGTTTGTAGTGTGATCAACGTTTGCGTAAGTAGTAGACATATTAGGGAAGTAACACGTAACATTTTAATTATATTTTGTTAAAATGAACGAAATGACTCGAAAAAAGATTCGTTCATTTTGCTGAACGAGACTCAAAGGTCCGAGTCGGTAAAATGATCCGAACTTCCCATCACTAGTTGCTTGGAGGTGCAGCCCAGTCAGTGCAGGTTGATAGATTATGAAAGACAGGCGCGTTTCTGATTGGCTGGTGCTGCGGAAACTCGAGGTCTCACTATCGTCTGTTCATTCCCTCAACCAATCAGTCCGAGGCCTCTGCCCGCATACGTCAATCTCTTTCTTGCCACAGCCAATCAGCGCCCAGCCTCTGCCCTCACACATCGTCTACTCTTGTCTCAGGCAATGGTCCTATGTAAAGTTCTTATGACATTAAAAGCGACCGTGCTGCTAGCGCAGGTAGAAGAGCTTCTCACAGGTGAGTGGACAAGCCGTTCGTGCAGAAATGCAGACTCTTACATTAAGATATTGGTTATGTTATTTTAGAAAGGTTAGATTGAGAAATACTTGCGCTTTTTACTTGCTCTATTTAGTTAGAGTTGCAGAATAATGGAAACACGCGAGAAGGTAAATATTACTGTTGTACTACACAGTGCATGTATTGTATGGGAAATTATTTCAATATATATTTGCTTCTGAAATATAAATAAAATGTTTATATCATGATTGTAATTGTGATTTAATAGACTGACCAGTTAATGCACATGCAGTAATATGACTAAAATAATAAATTACAATGTTTCTGTTATATTTAAGCATTTGATATATTTGCAACCAGACCAGCTGATTTTATGATGTCCGTATAAAAACAACCAACCAAAAAAAAAAACATGCAGTAATATGATAAAAAATTACCCATTATAGTGTCTCAGTTATATTTAAGTATTTGTATATTTAATTATTTATGGTTATGCAACCAGACCAGCTGATTGTGTTATGTCTGGATACAAATAAATTTCATGCAGCAATATGATAAAAAAATAACCAATTTATGTGTCTCTGATATATTTAAGATTTGTATATTTGATTATTTATGGTTATGCAACCAGACCAACTGATTTTGTCTTGTCTGGCTAAAAAAAATATGCAGTTATATACAGGTGCATCTCAAAAAATTTGAATATCGTGAAAAAGTTCATTTTTTGGACATTGATTCATTACATGTAAAGTAAAACATTTCAAAAGTGTTTTTGTTTGTTTTTTAAAGTAAAAAAAACAGTATCTCAAAATATTAGAATGTTTACATTTGTGTTTCATTAAATGACCATCCCTACAGTATAAATTCCGGGTATCTCTTGTTCTTTGAAATCACAATAATGGGGAAGACTGCTGACTTGGCAATGGTCCAGAAGACGATCATTGACACCCTCCACAAAGAGGGTAAGTCACAGAAGGTCATTACTGAAA
>NW_015658518.1:270662-270937 GCF_001515625.1 Sinocyclocheilus rhinocerous | reverse complement strand
CAGAAGGTCATTAATGAAAGGGGTGGCTGTTCACAGAGTGCTGTATCAAAGTATATTAAATGCAAAGTTGACTGGAAGGAAGAATTTGGGTTGGAAAAGGTGCACAAGCAACAGGGATGACCACAAGCTTGAGAATCCTGTCAAGCAAAGCTGATTCAAACACTTGGGAGAGCTTCACAAGGAGTGGACTGAAGCTGGAGTGAGTGCATCAAGAGTCACCACGCTTAGATGTCTTCAAGAAAAGGGCTACCAAGCCACTTCTGAAACAGAAACAA